>NW_018392040.1:22603-41248 GCF_900095145.1 Mus pahari | reverse complement strand
GGAGTGGGGTGGGGGAGGGTATAGGGGACTTTGGGGATAGAATTTGAAATGTAAATGAAGTAAATACCTAACAAAAAATTGGAAAAAAGGAAAAAAAAGAAATGTAAATAAAGAAAATACCTAATAATAATAAGAAGAAGAGGAATAGAAGAGCTAGAAGTCAGAGAGAAGAACTGTGGAATGCTCACTTCTCACCTTGGCACAGACAATGAAGCTATGAGTTGTCAACAACTATGGATGACTACTGCATTGAACCTATACAAATATGGGCACATTAATAGCCAGATGATGATGAATAAGGGATTCAGGGTTTCTTACCCTTCTTTGCTAAGCTATATCCTATATATAGATTAAAGAAAAGATAAAATTAATGACTTCTGTTGTATACTACTGGTGACCTCACTAGGCTCCAATGGATTCTCCAAATCCAAATGTCAAGCAGATTGTCTTGATTTCATTTAAATGAATCACACACACAACCAAAACTTATGAATCTAGGAAAGGGATAGATAAGGAGTTGGAGAGGAGTTGACAGGGGTGAGAGGGAGACAGACAGAAATAGAGAGGAGACAGTGCCCAGAATGCACTATAAGCATGCATGAAATCATCAAAGAACTAATTTAAATTTAAATGGAGAAATGGAGACTTCCACCACCCTAGAAACACAGTTCCCTCATCTTCCTTCCAAGTTCATCTCTGCTCTTACATCCTTATAGACAACAAGTGTCTGAATTTCCCCACTTCAAACAACTAGAACAGGGTTTCACTGAAATGCCTATGCTGGGATTGAACTCACTCTGTAGCCAATAGAGGACTGGATCTTGCTATTTTAACTACTATTGATTATCAACTTGCCTATGTCTGCAATTAACTAAAATCCAAAAATAGAGGGCTCACCTGTGAGGAATTTTTGTTCTTTTACCTTTTTTATTGGATATTTTGTTTACTAACATTTCAAATGTTATATTCCTTCCAGATCCCACCCCCAGAAGTCCCCTATTCCATTCCCCTTCCTCCTACTTCTATGAGGGTATGCCCACCCACCCACCCACTCCTGCCTCCCTGCCCTTGCTTTCCCCTACACTGGGGCATTGAGCCTTCTAGGGACCAAGGGCCTCTTCTCCCAGTAATGCCAGACAAGGCCATCCTCTGCTACTTATGTGGCTGGAGCCATGGTTCCCTCCATATGTACTCTTTGGTTGATGGTTTAGACCCTGAGAGCTCTGGTTGGTTAATTTTATTGTTCTTCCTATTCAGTTGCAAAGCACTGCAGCAACTTGGGTCCTTTCTCTAGCTGCTGCATTGGAGACCCTGTGAACAGTACCATGGTTGGCTACAAGCATCCACATCTCCATTTGTCAGGCTCTAGCAGAGCCTCTCAGGAGACAGTTATATCAGGCTCCTGTCAGCAAGCACTTCTTGGCATCCACAATAGTGTCTGGGTTTGGTGACTGTTTATGGGATGGATCCCCAGGCAAGGCAGTCTCTGGATGGCCTTTCCCTCCGCTCTGTTCCACACTTTGTCTCCATATTTGCTCCCGTGAGTATTTTGTTACCCCTTCTAAGAAGGACTTAAGCACCCACACTTTGGTCTTCCTTCTTCTTGAGCTTCATGTGGTCTGTGAATTGAATCTCGGGTATTCTGAACTTTTGAGCTAATATCCACTTATTAGTGAGTGCATACCATGTGTATTCTTTTGTGACCAAGTTACCTCACTCAGGATATTTTAAAGTTCCATCCATTTGCCTGTTAAGTTCAGGAAGTCATTGTTTCTATTCGGACAATATAATTTTGATCCAGATATTTTGAACTAGGGGAAAACATGCCTTTAATCTGGATCTTGAGGCAGGAAGACATACCTTTTACTGGGCTACACCTTCTGCTGGAAGTCTATATAAGGGAATGGAAGAAGGAAGCTTTTGTTCTTTGCCTCCTTGCCTTCATCTTGCTACAAGTCTCCTTTCACTAGCATTAGAGCTCACTTCTTCTGGATTCTAGTTTACACTGAAGACCATCTAAAACATCCAGCTTTGTAGACTGAGAAACTATTGTATTCTTAGACTTTCTATTCCATAGCCAGCCATTGTTGGATTAGCCAGACTGCAGCCTATAAGTCATTCTATTAAATAACATTTACACACACACACACACACACACACACACACACACACACACACACGTACATGTGTATGTGTATGTGTATGTGTATATGTATATGTATATGTATATGTATATGTATATGTATATGTATATGTATATGTAGATTCACTGTATAAGTTCTGCTATTTTAGAGAACCCTGTCTAATATACTTGACCTCTTAAGTAGCTGTAAGCCTATACCTGACCTTGAACCTATGTAATTTATATATTTGTCAATTTGGGAGAGTTTATTTCTGCTGCATTTCATATTTTTCCTGATTTATCTTCTTTCCTTCCTGGAACTATGTGTATTTGAGATTTGTTTACAGTATCCCATTGCCTTCTAAATTCCTGAACTTTTTCATCAATATACAATCTCTCATTTCTAAAGCCTGAGCAGTGACATTTTCTTCTAGCTTCTGAGTGTTATGGCTCTAAAATTTCCACCTGAATCTTTATTATGATTTTTATTTTTTCTAATATTTTCTGACTTTTCATTCATTATAGGCATGTTTCCCTTTATGCCCTTTATTTTAGCAATAGTAACTGCTTTTAAGTTCTTGTTTGCTAACTCTAACATCGATGGGTGTTTGTTAGCAAATGAGATGTCATCTCAGGGTTGCTTTCATATGGTTGCCATTGCCTCTTCCCTTCCCTTCCCTTCTTTCCTCCTTCCCTTCCTTCCTTTCCATCTTCACCCCTACCCGTGTGTGTGTGTGTGTGTGTGTGTGTGTGTGTGTGAATACAATTTTTCTTGTGTGTTCCATTGATATTTTAGTGTTTCATTTTGTTTATGCTAGCAACCAATTAGATAATTGACTGGATTCAAATCATAAGCTGATTTTCCGCTGCAGCTAGTGACACCTCAAATAACAATTTAGTTCTTTCAGTCTTGTGTGGCCTTCTTAGAATCTGACCCATATATAGTTTTGAGCCAACACAGTGTAGAGTGGAGTTTATACATGATTGGTCACTCTTTCTTTCAGACTCTAATTTTCACGGTTCTCCTGTTTTCAATAATTGTGTTTCCCACTAGAGAGATAGGTTTCCCACTAGAGATTTAGTTGTCCTCTATGAAATAGAATAGGTATTATCTTCAGATTGAGCACTATAAAAAATTAGTGAGAAGCCGGGCGTGGTGGCGCACAGCTTTTAATCCCAGCACTNGGGAGGCAGAGGCAGGCGGATTTCTGAGTTCAAGGCCAGCCTGGTCTACAAAGTGAGTTCCAGGACAGCCAGGACTATACAGAGAAACCCTGTCTCGAAACCCCCCCCCCAAAAAAAAAATTAGTGAGAAATTGAGCCCATGTGATTTTCTTCCTGCAAATGTTGACTTCTGTCTGGTATCTGCATAGTTTTCTTTTCTCTCCACTGTCTTTAGTTGTTTGCATTAGGTTTTCTCCAGACTTTATAGTTTTAATCTGCAGTAGGCCTGGCTCAGTAGGAGTTTACTTGTCTATTATGGGAATTAAAATATGTGGATTTTGGCTTCCCCCATGATTAGCATGAATTTGAATATAGTCAAACATCTTTTTATTTGTGGCTAATTTTGTTTACCATCCCATTCAATGAAGTAGTTGCTCCCCTTCATATTAGTACTTCATTCCTCTACATACTTCTTATAATGTGCCTCATATGTTTAGGTATTTAATCTCTCCAAAATACAATGTTTTACTGTTTTGTTTTGATTGTATTTTACCTCTCTCTTGGTCCCTATGTCTCTGTATTTTTCTCTCTATGTGTGCACACATGTATGCCACAAGCATATGCAGATCAGAAAACAACTTAGAGGACTCTCTTTCTCCTTCTGCTTGACAATAAGCACTTTTACCCCTGAGCTGTCTTACTAGTCCCCCCTTTTATTACTTATTTTAAAATAAAAAGTTCTTTTTATAAGTTTTGGACTAGGTTTAGACTTACAGAAAAGGGGTACAGATAAAGAATTTGTATAGTGCCCTGAATGCAGATTTACCAATTAGTGATATATAAGTATGGGTATATTTGTGACGACAGTCTATACCGATATAATGTTATTATTGATAGCTGAAATCCATTCTTTATTCCTATTTCTTTAGGTTTTTGACTTGATTTTTTGTGTCTCAATATTTCTAACTTGATACCANATTGCATTTACTTGCTGTGTGTTCTTGTGTTCCTCTTGGCTGTTTCAATTCCCAAGACTTTACTATTTTTTATTTTATTATTATTATTGTGATATACATGCATGCCACAGTGCACATGTGGAGGTAAGAGAACAATTTTTGGTAGTTGGTTATCTCCTTATACCTTGTTGAAAGCAGATACCTCTTGTTTTTGCCATACTGTGTACTCTAGCCTAATTGAGCCACAAGTTTTCAGGTCATTCTCCTGGCTCTGCTTACCAATTCATCACAGGTGTGCTGGAATAACAGACACATGCCTCTCTATCTTGTTCTGGGTATGGACACTGGGTATTGAATTCAGATTGTCAGGATTGAGCACTAAGTGTTTTTACCCACTGCGTCATCTCACCAACCTCACCTCCTCCCCTTCTCCCCTTTTATTAAGTTTAGATATATATATATATATATATATATATATATATATATATATATATATATATATAACAGGCTATCCTAGAACTTACTCTGTAGACCAGGATTGGCCTCTTTCTCCTGAATGCTGGGTTTAAAGAAGTATACTACCAACCTGAGCTGTATTTATTTTTGCTGTTTTTCACATGTGAGAACTCTTATTGGTCATGTACTTTATAGAATGTACATCAATTTTATGTGTATAAAGTTTTTCTTCTGGAATTGATTTTTTTACCTTTTATGTTTGTTGTGACATAGAAGGTTACTTTTATTTTTTATGTTATTTTAATTATTTTCCAGTTTGTTGAAAAGTTTTTTCTAGTTTGATATCTACAGTTCTATATACATGTGGCTAAATCAAGTGTCTCTGTATCTGTGCATCTATTTCTGGACTTTAATTTTCCTATTGATGTGTTTTCTATTTTTACAATTCCGTAGTTACTATAGCTTTATAATCAATCATGTCTGGGTGTGGTGTCTCACATCTGTAATCCAAGTACTCAGGAGGCAGAAACAGGTAGGTCTTTGTGAATTTGAGGCCACTCTGGTTTACATAGGAACTTCCAAGCCAACCAGGAATAGATAGTGAAACCTTGTCTCAAAAAACATAAATCTTGATATTTTAAACAAATTATCTCCTTTTTAGTTTTTCCTCTATGAACATCATAGTTATTCTCAACGATTTCCATTTGTATAGACTTTTATGCTTGAAATTTTGTGCCAATAACTCTTTGTAGTGATATTTTAATTAATGACTGGCTGGGTCAATGAACAGAAAACTTTTCTGGTGTCCTGTGAGAAATGTTTAGGTCAAACTACAAGATGAAAAAGTTATTGAACACCAGAAGTCTTCAGAATTCCACCATGGAAAGTCTGTAACTCTTTCCTTCATTAATTATTTCCATAGCCATGTGATCCTCCTATGATATACTACCATGAGCAAGTGAAGAAACTCAGTCCCTAAGATGTGAAGGAACTTACAAAAGTTAGTAAAGCTAGAAATTTGTAAATATGGAATTGATATCCAGGTCTGCTTAATTCTAGTGATCACGATCTTACCACTCTTACATCTCATACACTGTTGATTAACTACGGGTCCTATTTCTTGAACCTTGGATTGTTTTCAAAGACAGGTAGAATAGAAAGTATATATCTGCAATAAATGTAAGTACTGCAGCTGTACTGAAACAGACTTTCTGAGGGAATTATAATTTTGAGCTGAGGGCCTCTATAAGACAGGCTTCCTGCAAGAGGGAACATTGTCACTAAGCCTAGAGACTAAAAATGTGGATATATAGAAATGCAAGTTCAAAGGCTGTGATGGCCCCAGTATTAAGGATCTACAATGAAGAGCCCCTTATGTAGGTCAGTGAGCCTGGATTAAGTATTCTCTTCTCATATACCTACCTGAAAGCCTATGGTACTTTAGATATATCTCCTTCTCTAGGATGTATTAATAGCAAAATGGAAGGAGTGGGTTGTTTTCTGTAAATCATAGTGATTTTCCTTATGATCACTTTGTTGGGTACTGCACTCAAGTCAAAATTGATACACATCCTCTAAAATGCATGACCAATAAAAATTTCCACAGTATTAAGGACATCAAAAAGAAAAGCAGGGACCAGTGGGAGGGCTGAGCAGCTAAAAGCACTTGCAACACAAGGCTGATGACCTGAGTTCAATCCTCCGAACCCATGTAAAAAGCTGACAAAGCCTTTGTCACTGTGCCTACGGGAGATAGGGAGTAGAAAGAACTTCTTCAACCCATTCTAGTCATAGGACCAGTTCAGATGTCTGAGGTTCTTCAAGGTGTTCAGTTGTTGCCATATTCTCTTTAATGCCAAGGCATCTGGTCCTAGTCTAGTTCACCAGTGTTTCATGGGTCTCTTCCTTCCATCACTCATGTACTTTACACACCTTTGATCACACTGCATTTCCAGCAGTACCCCCTGCCCTTGCAAACCATTTCTCTCTGTCTCTTTCCCTAGGGATCCACTCCTACTTCTACCCCATCTGCATACTTAGCAGATTCTTTCTGAGTACTGAACTCTAGACACTCTTAGGGACCAATGGGATTTTCTAGGGATTTTGAGTTCCAAACCCTTCAAAAATAGGTAAATTGAGGAATTGTACATATAACAGGATACCAAGGTGAAAGGGAAAGACCCTATGTATCTGCAGATAATATCATCTTCCTGTAAAACTTCCTCAGGCTTCCTCCAAATCTATGTGTTATTTGGGACTCTTCATTCTTTCAGTTAAATGTGAGTACTCTGACTTACAAATCCATCCAGCATCTCAGATTTATCTCCTGTTTGGGTCCCCTGCTTGAGGTGGTACTACTGTGGGGGATTTTCAAAGGAGAGTGATATGTAGATAATAAACTTTTAGAGTCCGGACCTGACTCTCCCAGGTTTCTAGACCTTGCCTTGCTTTTGTTCTCTCTATGAGCTCTCTCTGGGAGATCTTTTTCATTCTCGTGCTTTAACTTCATTTCATAATGTCTCCTTCAGTTTGGTCTAACCTGAATATTTCCCTAGAAAGTCAATGTTGATTGGTTATCTACACTGAACATTCCATAGTGATTGAAAGAGACATCTTCAACCCTCCTTTACTCCACTCAAGCAGCTTTGTCTCCTGCTCAGTTGCCCGCATCAGATTTCTCAGTGATATCCTTAACTCTTCCCTCTCACCCACATACTCATATTCCAAATCTTGCCAATTTATTTATTATTTTTAATCTACATTTTTCTGGGATATATCTCCATTTCACTAGCCCTCCAACCACTGCACTTTTCTCCTTCATTGCTCTCCCTCAACTGACCTACTCTCAGCTGACCTTCCTATAGAGTTCCTCTACATTAGAACTGTAGGGATGTAGCAAAATTGATGAAACCAAAGTTCCCCAACTACTAGACACCATCCAATGGCTCAATGGATACACATTTTTGAGGGTGGAAGAGTCAAGTTGGTGTGACCCTTCCACAGTTTTATTAGCTGAGGACAGGAAATTCTTTTCCCTTCTCTGGGCTTTAGCCTACTTATCCTAAAAACGAGATTGGAATGGCCCTGTTTCCCCCAAAGACATGGCCTTTATTTATGTTCTCATGAAATTCTTTCTACACATATCTAGAATAAAATATGTTTGGGGAATGCTGCATTCCTTAGTCCCCAGAAAAGAGAGATACAGAATATTGGGAAAAGAGTATCTGAGAAACATTTCTGGGAGACAATGGAGTGGATAATTACCTAGGGCCACTTAAGTACCTAAGTTTGCCTTTGCAGAAAGGTAATGACATTTTATTTACATTTGCTTTTATACTGTAGATGCTCTGTCAATTTAGTGTTGAACATGGTGCAAAATAAGAGAGGATAAACTAGGTTGAAAGAGCAGCTCTTTTTGGTGTAGGAAGTAGACTCGTAGACACTGAAAGATCATAAAGCATAGATTATACCCAGAAAGTCTAAGGCCCGATGAGAAAAGCATGATAACCACATGTACAGTATAGTAGGACATGCCAGTTCAAGGGTATGCTCAATTAACAACTCCTCTGAGACTATTTAACCAGGACTTCAAGGTGACAAATAAGTTTCCTCAGTCATCTGCTTTTGTTGTACACAAGATACTGTTGGCAGTTGTAAGTGTTGACTCCAAGTATCTCTGTTGTAAAATCAGCTCTTTTATATCTCTGGACCATATCCTGGCCAAGGCAGAAGGCTTTCGTGGCACTGGGCACAGAGCCTGGTCTGCTGTATTCCTCAGTTGGGTCTTGCATTAGCACTGATTGCTGGCAAGGCTGCCAGCCCAAGGCTGTGTTTTTCTAATCAAGAAGGCCAATTTAGCACTTGGGAAATACTAGTCATCTGGGCCACGTTACCATTGCCTCCTGATAGAAATAAGAAGGTGGAGAATGTGGAAGCTTCTGTGAATGAGCTAGTAAGCAGCCCCAGGTGTTTGAAGCCCCTCCTCCCTACTCAGTACAAGACTATTCACTAATGTTTGCCTCTCATCATGGGGTTAGGGATGGAGCCGTCCTTCTGGGATTTCATTTATTTATTTACTAGAGTCCCTTTTTAGAAAGATGTTAGTTTTTTACCTTATTTCAGTCAAAATTACAGAAGAAATATGATGGAGTTTCCAGAAGTTAATATTTACTGAGCACTTAGCACATGCCAGACACTACTACATGCTTTCTTTAGCTGGCCCATTAGCCCAATGGATGTTATTACTAATACCTCTCTTATAGTCAACAAAACCAAGGAAGAGAAAAGACAAAATAACTAGCTTAAGATCACATTTAAAAAAAAAAAAAAAAAGATGGCGAAGCTGGGATTGCAATTCGGGTTGTTATTTGTCTCTCCTGAGTTTTCAAGATCTTTGAGGGAAGGGACCATGCTTACTTCATGGTAGGACTTGCTACACAGTATGTGTGTAGGGGAATCGGAGTGAGAATAAGGCTGCCTAGGGTATAGCTTTGTGGTTTACATGACAAGGGTGTGGGGAGGAAGTTCTTTGCAATGTGGACTTAGAGAAGCAAGCACAACTGCTCCTTACTTCCCAAGGCCAGCATCCCCCACAGATAATTACTATGGACGCTCAGCTGTTGGAGCTCAGAGGATATTCCACATTGGCTGGGTCTGTTTCCCAAAACAGGTTTGTATTGTTTTGAAACCATGGTACAAAGTACCCAGAAAGCAAATAGAAGTTGATTCCCACACAACAGGCAGTTACTAAGACACCAAGAGTGAGAGGGACAGATTTGGAGGATGAAGGACTGTAAGAGAAGGCTGGCTACTGTGGAAAATATTGAAAAGGGAACCCATATCTGCAGAGGCAACCCAGTTGACTGAAATCAGAGCCCTGGGGCTATTCCTGATCTTTAAGTCAATGATTCTTCCTTATAAAATTTTATTCCTGGGAAACAGTTTAACAGAATTGTGATGAAATATGCATGAAGATGTATATTAAGACATTGGTTGTACTAATATAACAGTGGGAACAAGTTAATTGTCTCACAGTAAGACGTGGCAAATGAGATTATGGAGTAGAGCACATTCCATGGCATATTATGAGACAATTTGATATGTTCCTTCTGAAACAGTAGCTGACTGAGGAATATATAGAAAAAAAATATTTTTAAACAGCATCCCTGTATGTGCTTTAAGCTGCCCTAGAACTTGAGATCATCCTACTTCAGCCTCTAGAGTACTGGAATGACAGACCATGCCAACACACAAAGCTTGGAATAAGCTTCGCATAGGAAGAGACACAAGTGTGTTTGTTATGATTTTACAACTCACAAAATCTCTTCTTGTATAATAAATATCAAAATAAGAAGAGTTATGTGAGGGTAATAGGATTTGTGAAGTGCCTTTCAAAATGCTTTAAGCCCATACATTACAAAAACAAACAAAACAAACACCAAAAAACAATGAAAACCAAATGTGTGTGTGTGTGTGTGTGTGTGAGAGAGAGAGAGAGAGAGAGAGAGAGAGAGAGAGAGAGAGAGAATATGAATATATTGGAGTTAGTATGTAATTCCTCCTTGAAGTTCAATCTATTTTCAATGGTTTCTATGTCAAATTAAGAATTAAACTGCCTATATGTATAAGAGGAATTGAAAAAACAGATGTTGCAGCTATTAGATGCATGATCAGGACCATTAAATATCATGAAAAATAAGTCACCCTTGATGTAATTGGCCAGTCAATGTTTAAGGCTATAACATCTGGTCCATTGGTATCATTCCTAGATTGCCAGTAATTACTCATCTGTGTCTTTAATTTGCAAATTGTCCCTGTCTGTCAATGAATAGAGATGTAGCCATAACACTTCTTCCAGATGAACAGAATCAGCTGGGCAATCTTCTTTAAAGCAGACAGAAGTTTGTCCCAAATTCCAAGCTTGCATGTACATTGGTCTTGCCAGGGTCCTATAGGCAGAGAGTTCCTCAATGCCTGCTTACAGACAGGGTCAACTTTGGTCCAGAATGTCGCATCTGCTCTCGACCAGCAAGGAAGACGCAACCACCAGTTCTTCTAACAGCAGTTTATTCAGCAAGCTTCAATCTTCATCTCCCTCTTCATCTCCCCCGAACCCCGGGGAAGAGCCCAATATATCATTCAGGCCAACCAATCACACCAGGCAACATAGCTTTGCCAGGTGAGAGAGCTCAGCCAATGATCAGCAGGGATAACAGCAACAGCCAAATAAGGACTTGTTTATTATAAGAACTCTCTTCCTGTAGGCACCATGTTAGGGTGCGGCCCTAGGGGCTGTGGCTCCCCACACAGAAGACAGAGAAATTTGTGTAGACAAGAGTGGTGATTCCCACCTCAATTTTCTTCCACATCTGGTGCTGACGGTTTGCCTGACCTGGAAGTTGGAAGTGTCCAAACCCGACTCGTGGATGTTTATCCCTTGGGACTATGTCCTGTGAGATCAAGAGATATCCAAAGTACACATGGCCTTCATGTGCCTTTATTTCTCAACTTCTGGTACTCCCTTCATTAGTGGTCACTTTTTGGAATAGCTAGCTTATAGTAGTGGCTATGTAGCACATTCAATCATGTGAAATCACACTCAGAGGAAGTTAAGCTTAAAAGCATCCAGATATGGGCAATTGGCTCCCTTAGGTTAAGGACTTCAGTGTTTTCATTAAGCCTTTGGTGCTTTGACCCTCCTTAAAGCTTGGACTTTAATGCAGAATATTTATTTAACTATGTCCATATCTATCTCTAATCCAGTTTTCACTGTGCTTCATTGACATGGCTTATTTTAAAAAATGAACACAGAACCAAATAATAAAGAAATGAATGCTGAGAGCAAAATTGGTCTGTTCAAGTCATAAACTAGAAATGACATTTCTGGTGTCTAGCACCTGTTCAAGTCCAGTGGTATTTCATTTGGCAGCCTTTGGAGACTGTGCTGTAATTTGGATACACCAGTGCATCCAGAACCCTAATACTACATGCTCATTCTCTGTGCTAGACATAGGAAGAGATACACTGTCAACCCGGCCTGCATTTTCCTTCTCCACATTCAAGGGCTGTCCTGAATTTACTTCACACTCTCTTGACCTAATTTTCCTATTTGAGACTCAGCTTGCAATTACCAGTTTTGTTCTTATTTTTAAAATGTGTTTTAGATGTGAAATATAACATACAGAAAGATAGGTACAAAGCCAAGCCTTTATAGATTGACTACTTACTATACAGCAAATATTTGTGCAACCAATAAAGAAAGTTAACAACTGAAACCACATCAGGTACTCCCTTCCCAATCCTTACATCCCACTCCTGGTTACAGGAAGCAGCCCTGCTGACTTTTCCAGCAATTGCTTCCTTATCTTCATAGTGTTACTATGTTAGTATGGATCCTTAAACATTATACATTACCTTTCCTTAGTTTGAACTTGGTATAACTGAAAGCCTGTGGTATGTATTCTTTGTGTGTGACTTCCTTTCATTGTGTGTGAGATTGATACACGCTGTTGATATAGAACATTTCCATTCCCTCAAAAAGCTCCCTCCTGCCCTTTGGCAGGCCAACTCCTACCACTCTGGCTACATCCCAGCATTGATTTTCTTTCTGTCACTACAGATAAGTCTTCCCTTTTCTAGAATTTAGTTTAAATGGAATAGTACAGAATGCACTGTTTTGTTGCTGGTTTTCTTTACTCATGATTAATTTTAAGGCCATTTATATTGTGTGTATCAGCAGTTTGTTCCTTTCCAATGCTGAGTTATATTCCATATTGTGGATAAACTGCAACTCATTTATCTTTTCACACACCCATATACACTTGTATTGCTGTAATTTTTATTATTACAAATAAAGTTGTTGTAAGCATAAATGCACAAGCCTCTTTGAGAACATCTGCAGTTCTTTTGGCCAGTATTTACTAATTGAGTTTTTGGGTTGTATAGTTAGTACAAGTTGGACTTTGTAAGAAATTAATGAAGGGGTTTCCAAAGTGATAGCAAGATTTTATACTTCTATAATGCAGTTTAGGATCTCGTAGCTCTGTGTCCTTTCCTGTGCTGTCCTAGATGTGAAGTGGACTTTCTTTGTTACTTTTCATGTGCTTCTTGGTGATTCCCCTATCTACTTTGGGAAGTATCAGATTTCACCATTTGCCTATTGTTACAGTTCAGTTCCTTTCCTCACCTCCTATAAGTGTGATGTATATATTCCAGATATACATTCTTTTGGGATGTCTGATTTATCAATGTATGCCATTTCCTTTTCTTAGTGATTCTCTCCAAGAGCAAAATGTTGCACATATCAGTGTATTGTTATTTTTCTTTTGTAGTTTCTATTTTTATGTCCTAGTAATAAAATGTTCCTTCTGTTTCTATTTTGTGGAATAGTTTAAGGAGTATTGGCATTAGCTCTTCTTCAAAAGTCTGGAATAATTCTGAGTTTAAACCATCTGGCCCTGAGCATATTTTGGTTGGGAGACTCTTAATGACTATTTCTATTTCAGTAGGAGTTCTACATCTATTCAAATTGCTTATCTGATTTTGAAATAACTTTAGTAAGTGATATGTATTGAGAAAATTGTCCATTGCTTTTAGATTTTTCAATTTGATGGAGTACAGGTTGTTAAAGTATATCCTTAGATTCTCTCAATTTCTTTGGTGTCTGTTGTTATGTCTCCACTTTCATCTCTAATTTTGCTAACTTGGATATTCTCTGTCTTCCTTTTAGTTAGTTTGGATAAGGGTTTATCAGCCTTACTGATTGTTTTTCATTCACTCTTTGTATGTTTTTTTTTTGAGCAGGGGATTCTTGAGTGTATGTGTGAGTGGATCTCTGATTCTTGTGCCTTATCTTGGTCTCTTTTCCTTATATTAGTTTGTTAGTTTGTTCTCTCTAACATTGTAACTTATTATATTTTGTTCTGCTATATTTTAAAAATGAGAGAGTAAAAACAGCACTATGGTAAAGGTTAACAACTATAATGTCATTTATATCTTCTGTGAGAAAGAAAATCAGTTTTCTAATATAAAGTGACACTGGGGATGTCTACCACTCCAAGACATCCCTCATCTTCAGGAGTAGCTGATCAATATATAATAGGCTCCACAGTGTGTGTGTGGCGTGTGTGTCTGTGTCTGTCTGTCTTTGTGTGTGTGTCTGTGTGTGTTTTATTTAATTGCAGATTGGTAGGGTTTTGTTTTGTGTTTCTTTTTAAAAATAGCAGTTAAAAACTCTGATGATGATATAAATCACTTCCATATAACATGTATTGTGAATGGTCCTTCTACAAAAATGGAATTGTGGCCATTTCTCCACTAAGCTAGAAAGTTCTCCTCTTGGTCGATACACATCTTTGGTTCAGGTGGGATTTTCAACATTCTCCAGAGGTCTAAGTGTTAGAGGATTGATTCTTACTTATTATTACTTACATGCAGTAGAGGCTTTAAGATGTCTTTGAGTCAGTGGAAATTACCCTCCCTGTGAATTGTGGAAGCCTTGTTTCATTCTTTCTTCTTTCTGATCTTAGCCATGATACTGTGATTTTACTTGGCTGAACTCCTTTACCACAATAGATTGTTTTCCTAGAGGCTAAAAAGCTATTATGTCCATCAATTATGCACTAAGTATTTAAAACTGTGATGCAAAATAAACCTTCCCTTATAAATAAAAAAGAAAATATGTCTGTACCAAATTTGCAAATTACATTTTCTTATGAATTTTGCAATTTGGTCTTTTATGTTTAGATCTATTTTAAGTTAATATTTGTATACAGTATATGCTAAGGGTTGAAGTTCATTTTCCTGTATGAATATTTAATTATAATTACGTCTTCTTTTAAAGTGTGTGCTGTCATCCATTGAATTACTTTAACATAGGTTTGGAAAAATCAATCAGCTACGGTTGTGTAAGAAAGAGCTCAAATTCTTCTCTGTAAACATTTGTTTACCCTTAGAAAAATAACATACTTATAAGATTCAATCTTTGTAATGAGTTTTTAAGTCAGTCAACTAAATCCTGCAGCTTGGTTTTTTTGTTCAAACAATTTTAATTGTAAGTTGATACTTTTATATCATTTGTGAATTTTAACACAAGTGTAAATTGGTGATAGGTTGGTAAATATATCCAAAATCAGTACATAGCAACTAATTGTACAGACAGTATAGCAAGACAAGAAACTTTTAGCAACCATTTTGACTACTCCAATATTATGGGAAGGAAAATTTTTCTGTCCTTCCAGCAGTAACAAAGTACCTACTTCTCAAGTTCACTAAATTACATTTGGTAGATGAAACAAGTATAATGCCATCTGATGTGGGTTTAAATATACTTGGAAAATTTCATTACAAACAGAGAATGTTAGGGATGACTATACTTCATTCAAACTGGTAGATGTTGGCAAGAAATTGTGATTAAAATTTTTATGTATAATGTAAAAATCTATACAAAAAGATACTCATAGACAAAATGTATATTCAGTAAGATTAGCCACTAGATCAGCCACAATGAAAAACACAAGACTATATGGCTACAAATATTTCAAATAGCTAAAATAAAAATACTTGACAGCACCAGTTTTATGACAGATACAGAGAAACTTAATCATTTACATGATGGTAGT
Source organism: Mus pahari (assembly GCF_900095145.1). Taxonomy (NCBI): domain Eukaryota; kingdom Metazoa; phylum Chordata; class Mammalia; order Rodentia; family Muridae; genus Mus; species Mus pahari. The sequence continues at coordinate 25,931 of NW_018392040.1, read as the reverse complement.
GAGAACATAACACAAGTTTATAGACACTGTAGACTAGATGTTGACAGATTCTTAAGAAACTATATATAATACCATACAACCATAACATAGTTACACAATATCTATAAATACATAGAGGCCAATTTAGGCCTACTTATCTAAACTTGGAAGTGCTTCAGATTCCATTCTACAGGTAAAGAGTTAAACCACAATGAATCCATAAACACGAACTAGTACTTGTTAATAAAAGGAAAACTATTAATGCTTACAACAACCTGAATGAAAATTTGCAAAGTACAAAGCCAATTCCTGATTGGGTTGGGAAATTTTTATAAATATAGAATAGATTGATGGGCATTAGTGTTAAGGATAGGGTCTGGGAAGAAGGAAGTGGATGTGGTGATAAAAAGCACAGGCATGAAGTATCTCTGTGATGATAGATATGTTCTGTATCTAGATTGTATCAATTCTAATATCCTGGCTGAGATATTATACTGAACTTTGATAAAGTATTGTCACTGTGAGAAACTGAGAAAAGGACCACGAGATCTCTCTGTGTTATTTCTTAAAACTACACAGGGCTTTACAGTGACCAAAAATATTCAGATTTTAAACAGTTTTCAATCATATGAATGCCTTCATACAGTCTACCTACATGTCTATTTTTTTAACTATATGGTTTGCAAATATTTTCTTTTAATTTGTAGCTTTTGAGTATTATAGTTGTTTTTAGAAAATATAATTTTAATAGTTTATTTTTTGTCATTTTATGTGTATTGGTTTTTGCCTGCATGTAGATCTGTGTATCATATGCATGTGTGACGACCACTGAGGTCAAAAGAGGGCTTCAGATGCTTTAGTTGCAGAGTTGCAGATGGTTGTGAGCTGCATGTGGGTGTTCGAAATTGAACCTGGATCCTTTAGAAAAGTAGCAAGTGATCTTAACTGTGGAGCCCTGTCTCTAGCAAAAAGCTAGTGTCTTATGAAGCTGAAGTCACTTTTTTCCATCTTTTATGATATCGTTTCTCATATCATGTCTAAGAACTCATGTGTAACTATAGGCTGTGAATATTTTCTCTTTACTTTTGAAAGTTGTATAGCAATACATTTATAGCCATAAACCTTTTCATATAACTCTGTAATAGGTTTGAGGGACAGATTAAGAAGTTTTAGTTTTCATTTTCATATAGGGATATTTAATCACTTCAATAGCATTGATTGAAATAAGTCATTATCCATTGAATTGGTTTGTAATTTTGTCAAAAGTCTATTAACTGTGTGGGGCTGTTATATAAATATTTTGCTCACTGAGTCTGTGTGTGTGCTTGTACAAGCACACATATGTGCACATATGTATGTTTGTGTGTGTACATCTGTCTGTGCATGCACATAAGTTATATCTTTTTTTAATACTGCAAGATGGATTTGTGATAAATATAACTGTGGTAAATATTCCTTCAGGCCCACTTTGCTGTTTTCTAAGTTTTAACATAAAACCTTATAGATAATTGACCTGAGATCTCTCTTTGTGTAATGTAAACATTTAATATAGTAATATTCCCTCTAAGCACTACTTTAGCTACAGTTCTCAAATTTGTATTACATTGGTTTTTGAATGTTAAAGTAACCTAGCATTGCTGGAAATTCCTAATGGTCATAATACATTAACCTATTTATATATTAATGGATTCACACTGGTTTATTTGTTATGAGAGATTTTTGCATGCATGTTTATTAAGGACACAAATATGCAATATGATTTTTTCATGTTACCTTCTAGTTTGAGAATCACAATGTAGCTGGACTTGGAAGTTGAGGTGGTATTCTAAAAGTATTAAGTTTTAGTGCTTAATAATATTTAGAATCTTGGGCACGAACTCCGTGGAGGGGCCCAAGGTCCCCAGAGGATTCTCCACTCTGCAGGCACTCTAGCACACCCAGGATCTTGAGATCACTGGTGAGTGGAATGCAACATCTGTTCCAAAAAACCCCGAGGGTCTTGTGCTAGCAGGAACAGGACAAAGGACAAAGGCAGGCCTTAGTACACCCAGAATCTTGGGATCACTGAGACCAGTCTACTCAAGAAAGCATGTGGATGGCAGAAGCAGCAGAGCTTCTTGGACAGGGTCCCTTCAGGCCTTCATCCTCAAGCCAGGAGGCAGAGCTGAGACCCAAACCCCTGGGCACCTTACCTGCCAGAGGAGAGTCTGCCTCCAGGGAGGGCTCTGACCCAGGACTCAGGAGGTGGATCTGAGCTCCAGACTTCTGTGTACCTTCCCTGCAAGAAGAGAGCTTGCCTGCAGAGAGTGCTCTGACCACTGGGACTCAGGAGAGAGTTGGATTTCCAGGAGTGCTGACAGAGGCTAAAGAATCACAAGAGGAACAAGCTCCAACCAGAGACAGCTAGAACATCTAACACCAGAGATTACCAGATGGTGAAAGGCAAACATAAGAATCTTACTAACAGAAACCAAGACCACTCACCATCATCAGAACCCAGTAAGTCCACCATAGCGAGTCCTGGATACCCCAACACACCCGAAAAGAAAGATTCAGATTTAAAATCATATCTCGGTCACCCAGCACCTTTCCTGCATGAGGAGGGGTGTCTGCCCTGGAACAGTCTCCAGACCTGAACCATCACCCAGCACCTTTCCTGCCCATGGAGGGGTGTCTGCACAGGAGCAGTCTCCTGGCCTGGACCTTCACCTGGCACCTTTCCTGCCCGAGGAGGGGTGTCCGACAGGGAGCAGTCTCCTGGCCTGAGCTGGAAGGAGAACCATCTTTGCTCCAGTCCACTGCCGGTTAGAGGGAGGCCTGGAGAAGTGACACAGTTTCTGAGCTCCAGTCTGTGCTGGCAAGAGTGTGGACCACAGAAGCTACACAGAATCAGGGCAGACAGAAGCAACCTAACTTCTGGGACAGACTCTATTTCAGGCTCCAGAAATTTGGGCACCTTCCTCACCAAGGAAGGAAAGGTGGCCACTTGTGAGGGCTCTGTCTGCCAGAGCAGGTGAGTTTTGGGCCTACATCTTCATCAAGGAGGCAGATCTGAACACCAGCCCTTTGTGCACATTCCCTACTGGAAGAGAACTTCCCTGCAGAGAGTAATCTGACCACTGAAACTCAGGAGAAAACTGGACACCCAGGACTGCTGACAGAGGCTAACTAAATCACAGGAGGAACAAGCTCCAGCCAGAGACAACTATAACAACTAACTCCAGAGATCACCAGATGGTGAAAGGCAAACATAGGAATCTTACTAACAGAAACCAAGACCACTCACCATCATCAGAACCTAGCACTCCCACCTCAGTCAGTCCTGAATACTCCAACACACCATAAAAGC
>NW_018392040.1:0-19718 GCF_900095145.1 Mus pahari | reverse complement strand
ATCATCAGATCCTAGTACAAAAGGCTATACTCAACAAAACTGGACAACCTGGATGAAATGGACAACTTCCTAGACAGATACCAGGTACCAAAGTTAAATCAGGATCAGATTAATGACCTAAACAGTCCCATATCCCCTAAATAAATAGAAGCAGTCATTAATAGTCTCCCAACCAAAAAAAGCCCAGGACCAGATGGGTTTATTGCAGAGTTCTATCAGACCTTCAAAGAAGACCTAATTCCAATTCTCTTCAAACTATTACACAAAATAGAAACAGAAGGTATTCCACCCAATTCATTCTTTGAAGCAACAATTACTCTGATACCTCAACCACATAAAGACCCAACAAAGAAAGAGAATCTCAGACCATTTTCCCTTATGAATATCGATGCAAAAATACTCAATAAAATTCTTGCTAACCAAATCCAAGAACACATCAAAACTATCATCTATCATGATCAAGTAGGATTCATTCCAGGGATGTGGGGATTGTTTAATATATGGGAATCCATCACTTTAATCCACTATATAAACAAACTCAAAGANAAAAAACACATCATCATCTTATTAGGTGCTGAGAATGCGTTTGATAAAATCCAACAACCATTCATAATAAAAGTCTTGGAAAAATCAGCAATTCAAGGCCCATACCTGTGTTCTCTTAGGAGATGTATGACATATGCCCAGGATCTTCTGCCTTTCATATTCTCTGGCAAGAAGTCTGGTTTAATTCTAATAGGTCTACCTTTATGTGTTACTTGACTTTTTTCCCTTACTGCTTTTAATATTCTATCTTTATTTAGTGCATTTGTTGTTTTGATTATTACATTTCGGGAGGAATTTCTTTTCTGGTCCAATCTCTTTGGATTTCTGTAGGCTTTTTTTATGTTCATGGGCATCTCTTTCTTCAAGTTAGGGAAGTTTTCTTCTATAATTTTGTTGAAGATATTTACTGCCCCTTTAAGTTGGGAATATTCACTCTCAAGAAGATATTTTCTTATCATTGAGAATGTTCAAGGAAAGACTGAACTACTACATGTTGTGGAATGTCTGCTAGAGGTTTAGGGGTGAAGTATTTCAGGGTCCATTCACATTTCTCCATGGATACTTTCACACAAACTCCTGAATCAATAGATGAAAAAGATGAGCTAAATCACATCATTGAGATCCTGGCCAGATATGGGTTGCAAAAGAAAACAGCTGGAGTAGGAAGAGATATATTCTCTTAAGCAAGAGGGTAAGGTAAAACAGTGATGCCCTTGCTCTTGGAAATTGGTATCTCTAAGGATGCATTTAGACAAAAAAATGATCCCATGTGTTTATTGGAACATTCATAGTCAGCAGATGATTCTTTGTTCTTTCTTCTAGAAGCTCTCAGTATCTAAAGGGATATTTGATGTTTGGCCAAAATGCTTTGCTAATAACAAAAACAACAGTAACAACAGCAATAACAATAAGCACAACAGCAACCACCACTGTGGATTAAACTAGCAACAGGCTTGTTCAGTCTAGTCTTGAGACATCCACTCTAAAAACTCTGTGCTTCCGAAGGTGTTTAGCAGTCTTCTAGGCAGATGTTGACTACCAAAGAATACAATGTTTTGTAGTGTTCAGAAAGCACAAGCCTAGGAAAATCCACATACCCTTGATCATACAATGACTTCCTTCTGAGTAAAAGGAAGAGGCAGGTTACACCTCCATTTTACCTACAAGCCCAACCTCCACACAAGACACTGATCTCAAATAAAGCCCTTATCTGAGAAAAGAGGCAGATGTGGAAATGTCCATTATGCCCTCTAAGGTAAATCAAAGACAGCAAAGGACCCTAAGAAGACAGTCTGAGGCCCTGTTCCTCAGTGAGGCCTAGAGATAAGGCATCCCCTGTCAGATCTAGTGTCTTTTCAAAGCCACTATTCTGGTTGCATCTTCAGATTAGGAAAAACAAAACTTCACTAACCCCACATCTGATAGAGGGCTAATATCCAAAATATGTAAAGAACTCAAGAAGTTAATCACCAAAAAACCAAACAACCCAATCAAAAAATGGGGTATAGAACTAAACCAAGAATTCACAACTGAAAAATCTCAAATGGCTGAGAAGCACCTAAAGAAATGTTCAAATTCCTTAGTGATCAGAGAAATGCTCATCAAAACAACCCTGAGATGCTACCTTACACCAATCAGAAGGGCTAAGATCGAAACCTCAGGCAACAGTACATGTTGGCGAGGATGTGGAGAAAGTGGAACACTCCTCCATTGCTGGTGGGATTGCAAACTGGTACAACCACTCTGGAATCAATCTGGAGGTTCCTCAGAAAATTGGAAATAGATCTACCTGAAGACCCAGCAATACCACTCTTGAGAATATACCCAAAAGATGCCCCATCATGCCACAGGGGGACGTATTGCATTATGTTCATACGAGTCTTATTTGGATAGACAGAAGCTGGAAACAACCCAGATGTCCTACAACAGAAGAATGGATACAGAAAATGTGGTTCATTTACACAATGGAATACTACTCAGCTATTAAGAACAAGGACACCCTGATTTTTGCAAGCAAAAAGATAGAACTAGAAAATAACATCCTGAGTGAGGTAACTCAGACCCAAAGGACGTGCATGGTATGTACTCACTAATAAGTGGATATTAGCAAAAAAAAAAAAAAAGTATAGAATACCCAAGATACAGTACACAGTACTCAAAAAGTTCAACAAGCTGAAGTGCCCAAGTGAGGATGCCACAGTCCCACTTAGCAGAGAGAAGAAAGCTATCACAAGTAGGGAGGGAAAGTCGATGGGGTGAGAGGGAGGAGAGGGGAACCTGATCTGGTATTGGATGAGGGAAAAGGACTGAAGCTCTGAAGGCCAGCAGAAAGAATCCAAACAGGCAACCTCAGGAGATAGGAGGATGGGGTGACCCTCCAGAATGTACTAAAGACCTGGGTGGTGAGAAAGTCTCAGGACTCAAAGGGAGGGATCTTAGATGAAATGCCCGACAGTAAGGAGGGGTAACTTATAGAGCCCACCTCCAGCAGGAAGACAGGACTTTGATGGAGGGATGGGGTTGCCATCCTACAGTCAAAGCTCTGACTCATAATCCTTCCTGTCTGAAAGAATTACAGGAACATAAAGGGAGAGGAGCCTGAGGAAAAGAAGGTCCACAGAAAGGCCCAAAGTGGGGTCCAGCTCAAGGGAGGTCCCAAGGACTGACACTATTACTGAGGCTATGGAGCGCTCACAAAAATGGACTGTATTAGTTAGGGTTTTACTGCTATGAACAGATACCATGACCAAGGCAAATCATATAAAAAAGAACATTTAATTGGGGCTGGCTTACAGGTTCAGAGATTTAGTCCATTATCATCAAGGTGGGAGCATGGCAGTATCCAGGCAGGCATGGCATAGGCAGAGCTGAGAGTTCTATGTCTTCATCCAAAGGCTGCTAGTTGAAGACTGACTTCCAGTCAACTAGGGTGAGGATCTTATGCCCACACCCACAGTGACACACCTACTCCAACCAGGTCAAAACTATTCCAACAAGGCCACACCTCCAAATAGTGCCACTCCTTGGTCCAAGAATATACAAACCATCCCAGGGACCTATCATGACTGCCCTCTGAAAGACCCAACAAGCAGCTGAAAAAGTCAGATGGAGATATTTGCACCCAACCAATGGGCATAATCAGATGACCTCTGTTGTTGAATTAGGGAAGGCTGAAAGAAGCTGAGGAGAAGGGCGATCCTGTAGGAGGACCAGCAGTCTCAATTAACCTGAACCCCTGAGATCTTTCAGATATTGTAAACCTACCAGGCAGCATACACCAGCTGATATGAGGCCCCCAACACACACACAGTAGAGAACTGTGGGGTCTCTGTTCATTCGGAGATGATGCGCCTAACCCTCAAGAAACTGGAGGCCGCAGGAAGTTTAGAGGTCAGATGGGGTAGGGGGTGGGGAGGAGGTATATGATGTGGAACAGTCAGAGGGTAGATAAGGGGGATGGTGGAATAAAATATGGTGTGTACAAAAATAAATTAATTAAAATGTAAAAAAAATAAAGATAAATCTCCTTGATTTAAAAAAAAATGTTCTCTTTGATGACTTTCTGTCTAGCTTGTTACCTTTGGGAGTAAGGGGTATGGAGATAGTGGTTGTCACAGAAGCCTTCTGTCTATGTCTGTCTTTCTCAACTATGAGTCTGCAGTAATCAATGCCATGCAAAAGTAGCTTCCTTGACTTTTATAGCCAGCAGAAGCATGGGTTGGGATTTACACATGGTTTCTGACAACAGCACAGACGATGGACATCCACATGGTCTCTGGTACATACCATGGGCCTCAGCATGGTCTTGAGTGGCAGTACAGACTATGGACATAGATCTCTGCTGCATCATGGGTCACAGATATCATCATAGACCTCACAGCAGCATAGGCCAAGGACATCAACAGGGCCTCATTTGGCAGCACAGGCCACACATGACAATATGGTCCCTGTCAGGAGCACAGCTCTCAGACATCAACATGGCTTCGGGTAGCATCATGAACCATGGATATCTGCATGGTCTTCAGTGGTAACAAATGACATGTTCATAAACACAGACCCTGGCATGGACCCAGACATGGCTCTCAACAGCAACATGGACCTGTATACATATCACCATGGCCTCAGGTAGCATGTGCAGGCCATCCATATCAATATGGCCCCTGGTAGCAGCACTGTTCCCAGACATCAACATGGATTCATTCTGTAAGGCTTTCTCATGATAGTTAGTGACCTTCTCAAGAACCAGGCCCAAATTCAGCTCTATCAGATCCTGGGAAAGTTGGCAAAAGAGGAAATGTTGACTAAATGAATAGAGGAGTAAGTCAGCCAGGGGATAAAGGAGTTTCTTGACTACTGGAAAAGCCAAATTTAGGAGTTCTCTCCAAGGCCATCCTTTAGTTGTCAAGTCATATGTGAAATTAGACAGATTTGTATATATACCATGACTAACACAGGACTTTTTACAAAAGTAACTCAAAGTATGTAGAAACCCCCTTGCATCCCCCAGGAATTGATAACATACTGAACTCTCCATTACTTGTATGTGTGTGTGTGTGTGTGTGTGAGAGAGAGAGAGAGAGAGAGAGAGAGAGAGAGAGAGAGGCAAAGAGGCAGAGAGGCAAAGAGGCAGAGAGGCAGAGAGGCAGAGGCAGGTGTTCATGCACAAAACACACACACACTCTCTCTCTCTGTCTCTTTCTCTCTCTCTGTATCTCTGTGTATCTCTGTCTCTGTCTCTGTCTCTGTCTCTGTCTCTGTCTCTGTCTCTCTCTCTCTCTCTCTCTCTCTGTGAGTGTGTGTGTGTGTGTGTGTGTGTGTGTGTGTGTGTGTGTGTGTGTGTGCATATGTGACTGTTAGTTGTTTGACCATGCAATGGAAAGGATACTTGGTAAAAGCACCAATCTATGCCTTCAAAGGCTCATCACCATGAGCCCAGTCTGTCTCTTTCTGCCTGACTCAATCCCAGAAGTTTCAAGCTTCACTGTCAAGGACAGTGCACTCACGTTCTTGCCAATTTTCCCTTGGCCTAGGCCCCTGAGGGCAATAGTACAGGTTTCCACTTCTTGAGAGCCATGGCTTGTCTACATTGGCACAGAAAATACTTTCTATTTACTATTGAACTAGAAGGGTAGGGTTATTCCTACAGGGTCCCAGAACAGACTTGTTCAGGTGCTTTATCATAGTGCTAATCCTTGTCATTCTGCACCTATTGCAAGTAAGAGACAATTTAATAATAAGACAGGCAAGAAGGCAAGCAAAAGCTAACTCAGCCTAATAAAAAGCTGGTTCTAATGCAGGACCAATGGTCACAGTATGAGGTCTTTGCTAGACAAACACTCAGAAAATGCTAACTCTTCTCCACAGACATCAGTTGCCTATAGGTCTTTGTCTAGGGGTATGACCTCCTGAGATTTCCTCCAGTCCATGTTAACATGACCATTGATATTTCCATTGTTCAGATCTTGTTTATACAGCCATTTCTAGGAAAGTCTGTTTCACAGCAGGCTTCCTGGTATTCTGGATCTTTCTCCCTGCCTCTTCTGTGATATTCCCTGAGCCTTAGATGCAGGAGTTGTGATGTATGTGTATCCATTGGGTCTGGGCTCCCCACAATCTTTTGATCACTGTATTGTGTCCAATTGTGGTTTTCTGTGATAGTTGTCATTTTCTGTATAGAGAAGCTTCTTTGGCTAGACCTGAAAACATATACATACAAAAACACCAACCAGCCAGGCATGGTGGCGCATGCCTTTAATCCCAGCACTCAGGAGGCAGAGACCGGAGAATTTCTGAGTTCGAGGTCAGCCTGGTCTACAAAGTGAGTTCCAGGACAGCTAGGGCTAAACAGAGAAACCCTGTCTCTAAACCCCTCCCCCCCAAAAAAAACCACCAACCAGAATCAGAATCAGCACATGGTTTTTATATATTTGTGAATGAATACATGCATATATACATATATACACATATATGTATGAATACATATGTAACAATAATAATCAGAAAAGAAGAGACTTGAGCTTAGGGGTATCTAGAAGGAGTTGGAGAGAGGGGACTTGGGAAGGGCTTGAGAGAGTAAAGGAGAAAGTAAACATTTTAATTAAATATTTTAATTGAAGTATGTAATATTTCATAAAGACATCCCTGGTTATTATATGTGATATGATATTGCTCTATTTTCCTTTATCACCAAAGGTCATCAAATGTATGTGCTTTTTCCCTTTGGCCTCTCTGGCTCGAATGACTTTTCTAGATGTATCTGTCCCAGATAACCATCCCTCCAAGCAAAGAGAAGGCACCAGACAATCTTCCTGGAAAAGACAGGAGCTGTGCTTGCTGTAATGAGGCTTCCAACAGCATATGTACACAACAGGAAACTTGTCATAAGGCAAAGCCAGGCCCAAGTCTGCCAGTGACAATGGGACAACTCTACAGCTGGATAATAGCATTTCACGCCTTTCAAAATGGCCAACCTGTGCACCTCCTGTTCTTTTAGGATGAAGCCTATGTCATCAAGAATGGAAAAGGGAGAAAACTTCAGGAAAACTTGCCAGTGGCAGGACCTCTCCCTATCTGCAGTCTGAAATTGCTACCAGCTAAATAAGATTCACAAGACTCAAGGCCTAGGCTGGGTAATCTTGGGTGGCCTTGCTGCTTCTTTTGGCCTCTTTTCTACATCAAGCAGACACAGCGAGAGCTTTTGGCTAGAGCATCCCATGGGTACCCCCCCAAAACTTGTCCATGGTCCTTCCAGGCTCTTACTGGCCAGATTTCTGATAAGACAAATCTAAAACTGCTCTTGCAGGTCATCTACTCTAATAGTCCCACTGTTTATATGGAGAGATAGAGACCTAGAGAAGGAAGGTATTGGCCCATAGCATCTGACAGAAAATGATGCCCTTTCTCTCTTCATTCACAATAAGCCTTTACTTAAAGAAAATACAAGGCAATGCTTTGTTTTGTATGCTTCATTGAGACACATCTCACTTTTGTAAATGATTTCATGATGGAGATGACATGACTTGGTGTGCATATATACTGTAGGAAGGGATAACAGCAATAGAAAAGGCTACTGATCCATGAATATGTGTCCCATATGCTTTATCCCCAGCTGAAACTGCAAAAAGAATCTCTCTGCATTTTGTTAAATTCAAGGATATTAAGAAAGTGGATCTGAATGGTCCATCTGGCCCATTAATCCATTTGGTTTCTCCCAGCCTTTCCCCAGTGTTTATTCCACTCCCTGTCCTGGCACTCATTTCCTTTCATTCTAAGAATTAAGCCTCTGTAAATCAAAGGCACTAGAAGACTTCATATCTATTGCATATTGCTCCACATCAGAAAACCCTTGGACCCTGAGCAGGTCATCATTGTTCTCACAGTGCCAGGGAGGTCCACATGGCTAAAATTATGTGCTGTGAGTCCCTGGATTTCCATAGAACCACTGCATCTTTTTGGTACCTTCTCTTTTCCTTTAAGCCTCCAGACATGCCAGCAACATCCCCACCCAACATTTATCAAAAAAGACCAGCTTTCTATTGTCAGTCCTCTCTGGACAAGTCTGACTTTTATTTCTTCTAAAGTTTTAAATACCACAGTGATTATAATTTATCCTGACAGCATCTCTTTGGGGAGATTTTTTTTTCTTTCTACTTAAAAAAAAAATCCTTCTAGTTTTCCGGGGATAGGGTAGTAGGGGAGTTTTTGTGTAGTCTACCCAGTATTGAACACATTTCACATTGGTTTACAGTCATGGGCAATTTGCTCTGTCACACATTTATAAACAGTATCTGCAGTAGACACCGACAAAAGATTCCAATCAACTCCTTTAGTCAGACTTTTTCTCTTCCTAGCTGCAGTAAAACTTAAATGAAAACCCTAGAACAAAACACAATGGACAAGAAAACTGAACCACTGGAGGAGACTAGTGGTGGTGTGACCATCATGTACAGAGTTGGGGCCTGAGGGAAGAGAAATAACCAATGTGATGTTGTGGGGAGGCTAAGCAAGGTTAATTTTGGAAGTTCAACTATATCCATCTCTTCTGACCTGACAGGTCTAGAACACTGCTGTTCAGTGGGAGTTTCTGCAACAATGGACCTGTTCTAGGTTGGCTATGCAATCCATCAGGCACTATGAATGTGTGCCTGTGGAATACTTGAAATATGGTTAATAAAACTGAGGAAATGAACTTTTATGTTTAATTGAAAATTTAAATATCCATATGTAGAACGTGGTGGCTACCTTGGTGCAAATGGCAGAAGTCAAGTGAAAACAAGTTTCTTGGAATTCATCTACCTATGGCCCTACCACATGCCATTACAGCTCCTTCAAGGAGTGCTTACTTTTTGAGAATGTTGCCATGTTACTTTTTCTGCCAATGATTTGGTCAAATCTATAGTCTTATTTTTCCAGATTGAAGGAAAAGCACAGCCTAGCCTTGCTAAGCATGTCTTGTTGAAGATCCTGGTATGAGCATTGTGTACCTGTGACTACCTGTCAGGCTATAGCAAACACGTGAGACCTAGCCCCAAGATCAGATTCAATCTTTTGTGACCTTTAACTACGAGCGATGCAGCTTCTCCTAATGTGGCCAGTGAAGCTTTACCAGCTAAGAAAGAGAAATGTGCATGGAGTTGAGAAGAGAGAGAAAGAATAAAGAGGGAGGCTTTAAATCCCACTGTAACCAGAGGCCCAGGATGAAAACTCAAATTCTCCAGGGGGAAAAAAAAAAGAACAAACATATGAGACACCAAGATCACAAGCCCCCTGAATCTTGGAAGTGCAGGCAGCTCCTGCAGTTGTTACAAAGGAAGACTCACTGAGTGCTAGTATGCAGCACACAGACAATATCAAAAATGGCCACTCACAAGAGCCTGGTGTCTGTAGCCCATATCCCTGCTCTGCTCCCAATCTAAAAGTGAGCTGGGCTGACCAGGGCAAAGCCTGCCTGCTCTCTATCCCCTGGTATCACCCAGCTCAGGTCAATGAAGTAGACTCCTAACTTTCAGCTAACAATCTCTGGCTTGGAACGTGAAAAAAATGTAATGGGAGAATGTGGATGAAAAAGAGGAATTTTGGTTTTGTTGTTGTTGTTGTTGTTGTTTTTTCAAAGAGAGATACTGTCTTTTATTATTTCTTTTTTAATGAAAGATTTGCTTCTCTATTCTAACTTGAACAGTAATTATTCACCCACAAGAGATTAGAATTGTATCAAAAGGAAAGAGGAGGCAACATTCCAAATTAAATAAAAACACTTTCAGTTTACACACTAGGCTACTGGATTCAGGCATCAAACAGCAAAAGATCTTGCTGTTTAAGGTTTTAGGGGAAAGAGCAGGGTTTTTTCCCCACTAGGTGACATTTTAACTTATAAATTGGCATATTTACTCCTGTGAGTATTTTGTTCACCCTTCTAAGAAGCGCAGAAGTACCCACAGTTTGGTCTTCCTTCTTCTTAGGCTTCATATGGTCTGTGAATTGAATCTTGGATATTCTGAACTTTTGGGCTAACGTCCACTTATCAGTGAGAACATACCATGTTTGTTACTTTATGACTGAGTCACCTCACTTAGGATGATATTTTCTAGTTTCATCCATTTTCCTGAAAATTTCATGAATTCATTGTTTTTAAAAGGTGGGTAGTATTCCATTGTGTAAATGTACCACATCTTCTGTATCCATTCTGTAAAAGAGGAAACTTTGCAGTGGGCTTCACAAGATAGAAATGCCATAGGAAATGAAGACGGGGTAATCTAGATTTAGACAGATCTGAATAGAAATACAGACTGTGTTATATATAGGTTGGTGCTGTGTATGAAACATTTCTGTACCTCAGGTTCTTCACCTGACATGCCAAAGTAACAATATTGTTCCCCTGTTCTCAGGCCTGACACAGAGACATGCCCCTGTCTAAATGAAAAGTTACTTTAAAAGCACTTAGTCCATACTTGGATATACTGGGCTGTTCCCATAAAGTATAGTTTAAAAACAGAAAGTAATTACAAGTTGTCAATAGGCTTGGAAAGGGGGCTGTTTGGGCTCAGGCATAGCAGAAAGAAACAAACGACCACTAAGGAGTCCCAGATAGTCAAGACAGAGTAAAGTACACCATAAGACAGAAGGCTTGGCACGAAGTCTAAACACAGATCTCCACAAAGGATTTGGAATATCACTTCTGACTCTGGACTCCAGCCTGTGGCTGCAGAGAGCCATAGATGGATTTGAGCAATGGAACAACATGTCTGAGTTGTGCAGGAACAAAGTAGACAATGGAAAACCAGGGGAGACAATGACTGGCTTATTCTGTATAGCTGCTTAGGAAGAAGCCCTGAGAATTTATGGCTCTGAAGAACTCCCAGGGAAGAGGCACTAAGTGGAGTTTCCTTTTGTGACAGCATGGTCAATTGAGGAGGGTGATGGTATAGCTGAGCTATTGACAGTAGAAAAGAGGCACTAGGAAACTGCTTGCCCACCAGTGGTCAGCACCTACCAAGTATCAAGAGGAATTTCCCGAGGTGCTATTTTACTGAAGTGTTTCTTATTTGAGTTTTATGATCAAGTAAAGTGTTTGCAAGTATCCAATGCCAGAGGGAGGGTACCAGGACTTGTGCTGCTTTCCTGCTGTATGCAGAATGCAGCCTATAGTACTGTCTTTGGTGGCAAATCTCCAGACACTGAGAAATATAGAGCCCCAATCCTCAGCACCCAGAGATAGGAAGAAGCGGCAATGTTGTGTCCCAGTGACAGTCAAAAGAGCAAAGAACAAGCAAAGGCCCCAGGCCTTCCACTGATCCTGCCCCACCACCCACCGCCCACCTCCCACATGGAACTCTGCTATTGCTTAGCATCCAAGCCTATAGTCACTTAGTTTCTGGTTCCTGATGGCAAGCTGAGGGGCTTAATGTTGTAAACAAGTAGATTAATATGGGTTTGAATTCTTAGACAAGTGAGATTAGAGCTGCCTAGGGAGGAGACTGAAGAGGCCCTCACATGGGATTTCAGAGACTGCCTGTGCTTGTGGCTCTGTAGAAAACAGAGCACAAACTTAAAGTCCCAGAACTACATTCCCTTCCCTAAAAAGAGCATTATAGAAATGAGAACTCTTCCAAGGAAATCCTGAAGGAAGCCCTTCCAGGGAATTGCCTTTTACTGCTTCCTGTTGCCTGGGTGCAGCATCTTTGCAGGCCAGCGCTGGCTTCCAGAGCAAGGCTATTCCAGAGCAATCGCTATCCTCCAGAGGCATGGCATGAGTGCCTAGATGGCACACGATCCTGGCCTTCAGTAGCAACATGTGCTTTTATGGATGGACTAGGAAAGCCAAGACTTTGGATAGGTTGTTGGGGAATGGGACTCACACACATCTAGAATGTTCTAATTGGTGCCAAGCTATTTTGTGATTTTATTTTGTCTTATGATAAATTCACACAGCCAAAAATATAAAGAGCATGCCAGCTTCTAACATGACTACCACTTTACCCTAGTAACAAATATTGTAATTTTAAAAGTATGATAAATAACATGTTTTTGGTATCTGTGCATGTTCTATAAAACATACACAGAAGGCTTACTAAAAGGAGAGAGAAGATGCAAAGAACCTTAAGATCAACATCTACAATTACAGAAGATAAGCTTACGAATAATGGAATGCAGGCAATGTCCTATGTACTTGCAAAACATATCACCATGTACTTGAAGATAAAGCATGGGCAGTGAGCAAGAGCAAGGGACCAAGAACCAAACCCCTTAGCTGGAGTGCAAGCTAGAGCAAGTCTTTTAATCTCTCTGGACCATATTTTCCTCTTATGCAGAGAGAAGCTCTTCTGAGGAATTAGCAAACCAATATGAGTATGTTTAGAACTACCTAGCACATAACATGGTCTGTGAATATGTTCAACTAAAAAAATTAATCAGAGTTCAATAAAAGTCTCCTGAACTGGGCAGGGTAATCATCAGCCCATTGGACAGATCAGAAAGCAGGCTTTGTGAGTTTTAGTTTATATAGTTAGTCAGTGAGAAAGGCTTTGGATTTCATCCTTGCAGCCCTTTCCAGGAGACTAACCATGGGAGGATGCATCCTGTTCAATTGCTCTTTTCACAGCTAGAAGGTTAATACAATTTTTGCTAACCCAAGATGCAACAAGCAGGACATCTTTATCATATACTTTTCTAAAGACTTATAAGAAATGCATTGATGAAAAGAATCTGCAGAAGTAAAACTTTAAAGAGAGAGGTCAAAAATATTTGGAGGAAGGAGAGAGAACATTTCACTGGGACTTGCGGGTGAGATCATTGGGACCAAAATACACTTGGCTCTGAGATACTTGGCAGCCGACACACAGGAACAATGCAGGCAGACTTCAACCAGCATTGCCAATAGGAACATTGCTAGATAGGGATGGTGGAATGGTGGGGGGTGGGGGGTGGGTTTTAAGGGCAGAAGAAAGGAAGTTCCATGTATGTCCCAAGCCTCCACTCCTGAGAAACCAAGGTCTATGTGGGCAGGTTAAAGATTTCTGAGATGGTTGCATCATACCAGATACTGAGGTGTGCTGCTTGGAGGGGCAGGCATGTGATAGGCCAAATTCAATGGGACTACAGAGGCCTAGGAGGTAGAAAATACTCCTTTAAAAGATGTCTATATCACAGTAGCATGGAGAAGCAATAGTTTCTGATTCAATTACAAAAGTGTAAAGAGCTGCATCCTATTCCACGAAGGCAGATGTATAGAGATAAAAGGCTCAGTGATTCTCTGCTCTTCCACATGCCTCTGCTGTTAGCTACCTACATAATGAGTGGACCCCAAGGTTTATTTAGTTATGTCAGGGATAAAGACATGAAAGATGAGAAAAACCATGAAGTGCTGGGAGAAGAGAGATATACTGATAACTTAGAACGGAGAAATTGTATATCTTTTAAAAATAGTGCTTCATCAATACACAGCCACACAAAGCATTATGTATTGAACTGTATTGCCTCAAAATTTAGGTGTTGAAGTCCTAATCCCCAATAACTCAAGTGACATTACTTGGAACAAGCATGTTGCAGATAAAAGTAGTTAATATTATGATATAGTGGACTGGAATGACCAATGTAATTATAAGGAGGGGAACCACTATAGGAAGAAAATTCTACATAACAACAAATGTAGGAAAGAGATGCCACTGTGAGACAGGAAATGCCAGAGAGTGCTGCCCTTGCCAAACGGAGAGGATGGCAAACAAGTATGGAATAGCTTCTACCTCTCAACACTCAGAAGGAGCCAGCTTTATTGACAGCTTATATTTCCATGATCTAAGACTATTACCCTGCTCATAGTACTTTGTTTTATTAGCAGTCTGACAATACTCTCTCTCTCTCTCTCTCTCTATATATATATATATATATATACATATATATGATATTATATATATATGACAGAATATTATATATATATGATATTATATATATGACAGAATATTATATATATATATATCTATATATCTATCATATTCTTCCCCCTCTCTCCATAATCATTTAGGTATAAATTGCTTTTTATGTGACTATAATATAAGAGATACATTCCTAGGGATCTATGGCACAGCAGGGGCTATGTATATGTATGAATATTAGCTAGATTTAAATCGACTTCTCTGTATTTCATACCAATATAGTAGTACAGAATAAGAACAACTTTCTTCCTTTATACGGTATTCTGTTGATTTCTTCAACAATCATGGTATTGCTTAACTATCCATCAACATGGAGCGGTTGATCTCATTCTCTAGAGCTTACAGATGAAGAAACCATGATGCCATCAAGTAAGATGTTTTGGCAATTAGGTTGGATGTTTTTGTCAAGGCTGTATGACTAGGAAGTAACAGCACATGCAATCTCCACTGTGCTAGTGTGTGCCAGTGTGTGATTATGCCCAGGCTTATGTGTACTACAGAGGCAAATGTACTTGCTAGAAGAATAAACATCTAAGTCTTGAGGCAAAAGTTTTGTTGACTTCCCAGCACTTCCTCCATGTCTTCCCAGGCTGCATGATGACATTCTACCTATTTCATTCATGACTATTTCTCCTACTTTGGCTCGTTACAACTGTCTTTCCACAGACTCCAATCATCTTCCTACCTTAATCCTGGACAATCCTCTTTCCCAATGAAGCAGCCAACAATAGTTATCAAAGCTCCTTAATGTTTTTTTTCCATTTGATTTGCAACTTGATGACATCTAAGAAGAGAAGTAAAATGCATATATTTGTGCTATTTTACCACTGAAGCAAAATTCATCATCACTGGTATAGTTGGGGTTTAGATTGAGACTCAAATTTCAGACTCCAAGTTTAAGGTTATTTTTATAACAATGGATTTTGACTAGTAAGAACTTATCATAAAGCAGTCACTGTCTTTGGTGCATAGAGGACACAGTATCATTGAATCTGTCTACTTTACAAATGTAGAGAAAGAAACTGAGATGAAGGAAGTAATCTGCCTAAAGCAGCAAGGCGTAGAAGTGATAAAACTAGGTTGTGATTGTAGGTCTGGTCAAGTCTATACCTGGCATGCAGCACATGCACCCAGAGCTGCCTCTCCTGGATCTCTTCTAGAGATGAAGACTTCAAAAAGTGTCCAGCATGAAAGGTTGGTCCTCAGATCCCAGTGAATGGTTTTATTTATTTATTTATTTATTTATTTATTTATTTATTTATTTATTATTTTATTTTATTTTGGTTTTTCAAGACAAGGTTTCTCTTTATAGCTCTGGCTGTCCTGTAACTCACTTTATAGACCAGGCTGGCCTCGAACTCAGAAATCTGCCTGCCTCTGCCTCCCAAGTGCTGGGATTAAAGGCGTGTGCCACAATGCCTGGCTGGATGTTTTTAATGAATGGCCTCAAATGCCCATCAACCAACTAGTAGATCAGTAAAACATCAAGATCATAAGATCTTGGCTCAGGTCTGAGGTTCCAACACATATTTCTAGATCATTCCTTCCTCCTAGCTCCTGAAATCTGTGAGCCATCTCTCTAAAATCCTGGTAAATGTCAACCAGGCAGGAATCCTCTAGTGACATTTACACCTTCATCTTAACTGCTCTAGAGCCCAGCTCTCACCAGTATTATCCTATTGTCCCATGTCAATGACATGTCAGTGACAGGAACCTTTGAAAGCAAATCATTCCAAGAAGCTTTCTGGACTTAACATGAGAGTCCATGGAAACAGTAGCCATTATCACCTGGAATATCTTCCTCTGTTCACCCTGAGGCCAGTGGCTATGGCCTATGCAGTGCTCTTCATATTAGTGTTGATAATGCAGCTCACTTTCCTTTACCACAAGTGCTTGGCCCCTAAAGCTAGCTCAGGAGAAGAAGAAAAATCTTCCTAGAGAGAAATTATTTCCTCTAAGAATTCTAAGCTCTAGAGATTTGCAAGGGAAAAGCACAGATGCTAAACTAACATGCTGGGGAAGAAGGCAGGTGCCAGGCTAAATAAAGAAATGTGAGCACATACACAGAGAACACGCTCCTTTATTTCCACAGAGAGGCACAAATGTATATTAATGAGGATTTTGAATGCCAAGAAATCAAATAATGACATAAACATCACACTCAGCCCTAAAGCAGCAGAACTGGCTATAGTCATGCACTATGGAAAGGGCAAAGGATGAATTTGGGACATCCTTCACAGAAGGAACTGCTCTACTTAGAGTAAAACAACTTGATACCATGGGTCAGAGCCACTCTTGCCCTTAGCCAATCATACAAGAGTGAAGCTCTGGGAAGCTGTTGCAGATCTCAAAGGCAAAAGGGCAAAAATGGGCTAAGTTTCATGTTCTAGATTGAAAATTCTACATGAGATCTGAAGCAAATATCTTTCCTGTTTCTAAGAAGCACACACTCCTTTAGATACAGTGAGGGTTGAAGTAGAGAGAGGCTAGCAAGGAGACAACCAAAAGATGGCAGACTCTTCTCATACTCTTTACAATACAAGGAAGGGATAGTTCATGTGACTCGTGAGGGCTTGTGTTTGTAGGCTCCATTCTAGGCCTATGCCCAGCATTTCTCTGTTGGCCAAATATAAGAGACAGCTAACTCAATGCCAAAATCAAGCCCTATTTGGGACCTATGGTGGTTAAGTATCTTTTCAGGGGTCCAAATTTGAAAAAACTGAAAGTACTATATATTCATTCCCCCAGCTGTTCTTTAATCCCAAGAAACATTTTTCCACAACTCACACTCAGGCAGTTAGTTTTTGGATCAGTGTCAATGATGGCCAGTAGAAAAATCTACTACATTATTCTATTTGGGGGAGGTATAATGCTAGTGGGGCCAGAGGACATAGGTGTTGTTGTTGATGGACAAACTATAAAGTCTAAGACAGTGCAACAAAGATGTTACAACAAAAATTCTAAATTGTGATTTTGTTTGTGCATCTAGACATATGAACATTGACTCTGATTCTTATACCAATGATCTATGGCATTATTCTTCCTATCTCCTTTTCCTGCTTAAGTTTTCCAGAGCTAACTTCTATTGTGTATGGCCAAGAATCCTGACACAACCTGGAAATTTATGTTAAATCCTAGAACATATTCTACTGTTCTCTCCATAGTCTTGTCACCCTTTGAAGTCCAATACAATTCTCCCATCTTCTAAAAAGCACAGTCTAAGTATTCCGTTTATTCTAATAATATTCTTTAGTGTTGAGTCAGGCATCCTGCTAAGTACTGAGGATGTGACAACAAATTGGCCTCTGTTCACTTTGCAAAAAAGTTTCTATTATTGTAATAAATGATTAATAATCAGGAGAGGTATTGAATATGAATCCATGCCATATGCCTGAACCATGATGGAGAACTTAAGACTACTGGCTTTGATAATAGAGGACAAGCCATTATATCAAAAGAGATAAACATTCTAGTCAATGCATTAAAATGTTTCTGTAAAGTATTAAAGATTCATAAAGATAATAATTATTATTGTGGCAAGATATCAGAAAGGTGAACATCATATCTAGTGATATTTTGCAGTGAAGAAATAAAAATATAATTAAAATATAATTGTTTAAAAATGTTATGAAAAAATGCAGTAATTAAAGTAATGGACTAACAAGATGGGTATAATAACAGATAATGCACCACAGAAGGAAGAACTAATGAACTGGAATATATGTCAGTGGAAAATAGCCAGATTGTGCACAGAGACACAAGTGTAGAAAAGACTGTAAAAAGTGTAAGAGATATAAAGGACAGAATGAATAACCTGTGAGTGTGTAGCATTAGTGGAAGAATGAGAGAAGACTAGGAGAACACAGATCCTAAACAAACATGCTAGGGAAGACGACATTTCTTAAGAAAGATCCACTAAGCTAAGGACATTTCAAAGAGAGAAGGCATCAAAATACAGATTTGCAATCACTTTTCAGCTCAATCATATAATGTATATACACAAAACAATTCTCTGAAATTTCTTTTAACTTAGGATTTCAGGAAAGTATTTAAATCTATTTTGAGAATAATCAAAACCAGAAGTAACAAAAAAGAACTATAGAAAGAGAGTGTGTGGTGTATGTATGTATGTATGTATGTATGTATGTATATATGTATTTATGTGTATACATGCATGCACACATATATACATATGTATATCCACAAATACAAATATATGTATGTACACAAATATGCATTTTGAATAAAGGAATAGTTAATAGCATATTTATAATAATAGTAATTAAGTTGGTATGATATGTGAAGGACATAGGTTTAAATTGGATCTAGCCTAGTTGTAGTATGAGTTACCAACATTGTAAAAATTTGCCTGTTGCTTAATGTTTGCTACAGAAATTTTGTAAATTTTTACTGATAAAATGCTTTGTGATTATCAGCATATATGTAATTTGATTAATTAAAATCTTAATTAATTAAAATGTGTTCATTTAACATTGAAAAGGTTTGAGCTTCAAATGGAATTGTCTCAGTGGCTCATCATTCTGTAGAAAATAACTTCAAGAAACAGACATAAAAAAATAAATCTACAGGTAGGAGCAGAATGTATCTTTTATTTGTAAAATTTTACTTTACATCTTTTTTGATTGTTGACTTTTAAAGACTTTTGACTCACTTTATTATGGCTAGATTGGAAAGTCCTCTCTGGTTTTTATATGCAATTCTTGCAAATACTGTTCAACTTTGCTTCCAGTCTGTGATATTTTGTAATGATGTCTGTGTCCCAGCCCTCTAATGACATTGTTAGGTGTGCGTTCTGGTCTTTGCTTCTGAAAATGGAACCTGTGATAGCCTATAAAACAAATGTATGAATCATGGATTTTCATTAAATATTACTAAATAATGTTCAAAAAGGTTTATACACCTCAAAAAGGACAATTTAGAGAGGACCACACTGAAGCACATCTTAGTAAAAACTGTTGTAGTAAAACTAATAAGAAAATAACCAAATAAGGTAAAATTCAATTATGTAATATGTTGTATTTTGAAATGTATGGCAATAATGGGATATATATTTAGAATTGAAGATGAAAATATGGAGGATTTCTTCTTTCAGAACCAACTGAATAACGAGTATCACAGTAGCTCTCCTGCAACAAGCAGCCATAAATCTAGATAAAACAGCTACAACAATCAAGTCCCGGTGCTAGAAATTAGACACTTCACTTGAGGAAACACGTATGTTAATACAATCCCTGATAGCAAAGAACTCCAGAATGGCATTGGTTATGTGAATGGGAAAACTGTCTC
The DNA here is from genome assembly GCF_900095145.1 of Mus pahari. Lineage (NCBI taxonomy): Eukaryota > Metazoa > Chordata > Mammalia > Rodentia > Muridae > Mus > Mus pahari. Next base: position 438 of record NW_018392040.1, on the reverse strand, counting down.
AGTTGCAGTAGACTGAACTGAACCAAAGGATTACATGACAGTCTTACTGTGGAGAGGAGCAGAGATCAGAATCCAGGAAGTGTAAAGTGATTGTCATCTGTTGGATAGGGTCATAATCAGGGGAGGATCACAGGTAGACAGAAGCACCAAAAGTTCATAACATCATATGCTAGAACCAATAAACTAAGCTATCATTAACTGAATGACTTCAGCAACAAAAATGTTTTCTCTTGTGCTCGCTTCAGCAGCACATATACTAAAATTGGAACGACACAGAGAAGATTAGCATGGCCCCTGCCCAAGGATGACATGCAAATTCATGAAGCGTTCCATATTTTTAATCTCAGCTGCAGAAGATTCCATAGAGAACATGGGCACAACAATCAAAGAAAATGCAAAATGCAAAAAGATCCTAACTCAAAACATCCAGGAAATACA
>NW_018392039.1:11060-12800 GCF_900095145.1 Mus pahari | reverse complement strand
CTCTTAACTGGTATTTTTGGTACTTTTCAACAACGCCCTCCCCACCCCCTTGAGTTGTGGTTTCTTTCTTTAAATACCCCCTTACCCAGCTCCTCTACCCCTGCATGGTGTAAGACTGTGGGTCCCAGAGCGCGCCTGGAATAAAAATCCTCTTGTGGTTTGGATCAAGACCACTTCTAGTGAGTGATTTGGGGTGTCGCCTTTTCTGAGTCAGAACATGGGGGAGTCCTCACTTTGTGGGTCTTTCATCAGAATGGCTAAGATAAAAAACTCAGTGCATAGTACATGCTAGTGAGAATGGAGGCCAAGGGAAACACTCCTCCATGCCTGTGGGAATGCAAACTTTTATAACTACTCTGGAAATCAATTTGGCAGTTTCTCAGAAAACTTGGAATAGTTTTACCTGAACATCCAGCTTCTGGGCATATAACCAAAAGATGCTCCACAAGGACACTTGCTCAACTGTGTTCAAAGCAGCCTTATTTGTAATAGTCAGAAACTGGCAACAACCCAGATATCCTTCAACTGAAGTATGGATATAGAAAATGTGGTTCATTTCCATAATGGAATACTATTCAACTATGAAAAACAAGGACATCTTGAATTTTTCTGGCAAATAGATGTAACTAGAAAATATCCTGAGTGAGGTAACTCAGACCCAAAATACATGCATGGTATGTACTTACTTATGAGTGGATATTAGCCATGAATTATAGGATAACCACTCTATTATCAAGAGACCCAAAGAAAACAAATAGCAAGGTTGGCCCAAACAAGTATGGTTGGATCTTTCTCAGAAGGTAAAATAATAGATATTGGAGTTGGATGAAGTTGGATGAATGGGAAAGGGGATGGAGAGGGGTATGAGACAGGGGGTATCAGATGTAGGGAGATCAGGGGAGAGAGAAGAGAAATCCGTGGTGGCGAGTGATCTCGAGGACATACCAGAGATGTGGAGTGGGGGAGGCTCCAGGGGTCCTATGGGGGCAACTCTTGCTCAGACTCCTAGTATTGTTGGATATGGGTCCTGAAGTAACTACTTCCTATAGCCAGGCAGGACTCCTAATGAAGGTTTAAGGTGAGCAACCCACCCACAAAACTTTCGACTCAAATTGTGTACTGCCTACAAGATGTGTAGGGACAAAGATAGAGCAGAGGCAGAGGAAATGGCTAACCAATGACTGCCCGACATTGAGACCCATCCTATGGGCAAGAACCAATCCCTGACTTTATTAATGAAACTTTGTTATGCTTGCAGACAGGAGCCTAGCATAGCTATTTTCTGAGAGGCTCTACCCAGAAGCTAATGGAAAGAGATTAAAAGACCCACAGCCAGGAATCTTATGGAAGAGTTGAGAGAAGGATTGAGGGACCCAGAGATGACAGGGCTTCCACAGGAAGACCAACAGAGTCAACTAACCTGAACCCTCAGGGTCTCTCAAAGACTGAATCACCAACCAAAGAACAAGCAGGGGCTAGACCTAAGCCCCCTGCACATATGTAACAGATGAGCAGTTTGGTCTTCATATGGGCTCCCCATCAACAGAAGCGGGGCTGTCCCAGAATCAGTTACCTGCCTCCAATTCATTCCCCTAAATTAACTGCCTTGTCTGGCAGCTACTGGATGTGTAGGTGTGTGTGTGGTAGTGATACCAAGAGGGGTGCTCCCACTGCTCAAAGGAGAAAGTAGAATGGGGAGAGCTGTGTAAGGAGATAGGAGGAGGAGGAGGAGGAGGAGGA
>NW_018392039.1:9712-11028 GCF_900095145.1 Mus pahari | reverse complement strand
GAGGAGGAGGAGGAGGAGGAGGAGGAGGAGGTTGAGAGTGATATTGTGATGTAAAGTGAATAAATAAATTTAATAATAAAAATATTAAAAAATTAAATATTAAAAAAATCTCAGTTTGAAAGCTGCAGTGTGTCATGCAGTATACCTCTTCTACACCTTTTTGCTTGCAAATGTTCACTGAGTGAGCAGTTGCTCTGATACGAGGCCTTAGGTTTCTGCTACACTATCAATACTGGAACCTCATAGGGAATCCTCTCAGATATCCTGCTGTTGCCTTGTTTCAAGGAGATGCTGTATCTTTGGATCTACAAGATCAGTCCCTTCCCTCACTTCAGCAGTTCATTGATAGGGTAGATGCTGGGATGGGTCAAACTAAAACTCTGGCTATCAGCTTGGTAGGAATCTTAGATGCTCAGTCTGCCAACTCTTGCACCCACAGTACTGTCATAAGCTCTCCTGTTCTGTCCTGGATGGCTTATCCATTCCCACTGCTAGCAAGGGGAAAATCCAGTTCTCCTGCTTTCACAACCTTGGTGATGTCTCACCTGTGACCCTGCAACCATGGCCAGCTCTACTCTACTGCCAGGTGAAGTGCAGGGATAGAAGATAAATGGATGGGTTCAACTCTCCCATGCTCTACTCTAGGGGATCAGTTCACTCATACCCCCTGACAACAGAGACCAGTCTATTGTGATGGGCATGTAAGGTGCAGGGTCCTCTTTCCCAAATGCTGCAGCTAGTGAGGGGCAGGGACAGATCTCTTGCTCTCATGGCTCTAGGGCCTGGTCTCCTGCCAGCCACAGGTGGAGAGGGGTGAGGTGATATCTCCCTTGTCTATGCCATTGCATAGGAGACTATGTCAGGGCCAACTCAGCAACTCAGCTCCTGTAACTAGGGCCAACTCAACTGTGCTTCCTAGGTGATATTCAGAGCCTGCTCTTTTGAGTACTGCAGTTGGGTAGGAGCAACACTAGCTCTCCTGCTCTCCTGCCCTTAAGGACAGCTTTATCATGATTTATAGTCAAGGGATGGAGCCAGTTATGCACAGCCCTTGGACATCAATGTGTTCTCAGGTAGCATCCCAGACCAGGGACGTGTGCCCAGCCTTTGATAGCAGCAGACCCCTGTTTCTGCAGGGCCACAGACCGAGACATGGACCCAGTGGCAGCATAAGTCAGAACCCCATCATGGTCCAAGGTGTCATCACCAGCTACTCATATCAGGGTATTCTTCACTCTCCTTGATTGCCGCAGACGGACTTTTCTGGGGTCCCTGATCTGCGGGGAACGGGTCTCTGGTTGCAGGTGAGCGAGGAT
>NW_018392039.1:0-8787 GCF_900095145.1 Mus pahari | reverse complement strand
GGGACAGCGCCCAGGTTTTTGGGGCCTGTTGGCGTCTGTCACTACTGGAAAGAATGTAGCACTTGATTCTCCAGTTCTACCTCTCTTCATTGTGCCCCCATCCTTCAGCTTCTTTTCTTTCATTTCTCCACTTCTTATTTGCTCCTCTTAGTAGTACTTGGGGTTTTGAGTATCTGCACTCATCTCAGGAGTGGTCTCAGGAGTGCTATGCCCTGCCCATGCATTATGACACTAGTTAGGAGTCATTTTGGGTATGGTCTGCTTCCTGTGGCCTGTGCAGTGCCAGAGGTCATCTCAGGATAGCTCCCTGTCTTGAACCCATGGTACAGGACTGGTGTTTGTTTTGGGCTCACTTCTTACTGCCTGGCCCTAGGCAGTAGTTGTTTGTCTCAGGCTCATTCTCTGTTCTGGGAGTCTATCTCGGCCTGCGTGGAGCTAGACTGGTGGTCATCTTAGGCTAACTCTCTGTCTGGGACCCCTGGTGCTGAACTGATGGTCATCCCAGGCTTGCTTTTTCTAGAGACTATTAGGCTACTTATCACTTAGATGTTCACAGGTCAGAATACTGAGCATAAACAGAGCCTGTCTCCTCTCTGCCATCTACTGACACACATGTGATACAGCAGCCACACCTTCTATGCCTCCTTCCATGTTTTCCTTCCTGTTGAGTGTCTTAAACCCAATTAGAGAGCTGTTGGTTACTTCCAAGGTATATGTTTCTCTGTTACACTTATATGATTATCATTTCATGCTGGGTGTTGCTTGCTTCCCAAGACCCATATCCTAGCAATGGTCCTCTATTATGTTCCTGCTCTCTGTAGTTACTCTAGGTATGTACTCACACCTGAAGATTTGGATCTGGGAACATCTGATGAGTGAAAACATGTGACATTTATCTTTCGAGGTTTGGATTACCTCACTCAATATGATATCTTGTAGTTCTACCCACTTATCTGCACATTTTTATTTTTCTTTACTGTTAAGTAGAATTCCATTCTGTATATATATTATATTTTTCATTGTCCATAGATAGTTCAAGGACATGTAGGTTTGTTTCCATTTCTTAGCTATTGTGAATAGAGTAGCAATGAACATGGCTGAGCAACATCAACATGATGTTGAACTTTTGGCTACATACCAAAGAGTATTATACTTGAGTCATATGGTAGATTTGTTTTTAGCCTTTTGAAAATTCTCCACATTGATTCTATAGTGGCTTCAACAGTTTGTAATCCCATTAATAGTGAATGAAGGTTTGTTTTATCTATTCAAGCATTTGTTGTCATTTTGTTGATCTTTGCTATTCTGACTGGGGTAAGATGAAAATGCAAAGTTGTTTGTATTTCCCTAATTTACTAATTGTAGGGACAATGAACATATTTTTGAAATGTTTTCTCCATGGGTATCCTTTAAATTTTTTTTATTGGTTAGTTTATTTGTTTACATTTCAAATGTTATCCCCATTCCCACTTTCCCCTCCACAAGCTTCTTTTCCCCTCATCCATCCCCCTGCCTCTATGAGGGTGCCCCTCTACCCTCCTGCCTCAGTGGCCGAGTATTCTTCTATTCTGGGTCACCAAGCCTCTACTGGACCAAGGGCCTCCCCTCCCAGTGATTCCAGATAAGGCAATCCTCTGCTACATATACAGCTGGAGGCATAGGTACCCCATCTGTTCTCTTTGTTTGGTGGTTTAGTCCCTTGGAGCTTTGGGTGATTCTGGTTGGTTGATATTGTTGTTCTTCCTATGAGGTTGCAAACCCCTTCAGCTCCTACAGACCTTGTCCTAACTTCTCCACTGGGGTCCCTGCGCTCAGTTCAATGTTTTGGCTGAGTACAACCGCATCTGTATTGGTCAGGAATTGGCAAAACCTCTCAGGAGACAGCTGTATCAGGCTCCTGTCAGCAAGCACTTCTTGGCATCTACAATAGTGTCTGGGTTTGGTGTCTGCATGTGGGATGGGTCCCCAGTTGAGACAGTCTCTGGATGCCCTTTCCTTCAGTCTCTGCTCCACTCTTTATCCCTGTATTTCCTTTAGACAGGAGCAATTCTGGGTTAAAATGTTTGATCGGTGGGTGGCCCCATCTCTCAACTGGGGGGGCCATGCTTAACCTTTGTATATTATCTGGACAGGTTCTTCCTCCCCTTTGTTGGGTATTTCAGCTAATGTCATTCCTGTGGGATCCTAAGAGGCTCATGCTTTTCTGGCATCTGGGACTTACTTTCTCTTTGCTACCCCCAGTTTCCCATCTCCCACTGCTACACATCTCTGTTCAATTTCCTGACCCTCTGTACAACTCCTCCATCTCCTCCCATAACAGATTCTTCCCCACTTTTTCCCCTCCCCCTTTTGTTTTTCTCTCATGTCTGCCTACCCTCTACTTACGTTGATTATTTTGTTCCCTAAGTAGGACTGAAGCAACCACTCCCTTTTTTTAATTGGATAATTTCTTTATTTACATTTAAAATGTTTTCCCCTTTCCAGGTCTCCCCTTAAGAAATCCTATATCCCATCCTCTCCTCCTGCCTCTATGAAGGTGCTTCTTTACCCAACCACCCACTCTCATCTTGTCTCCATAGCATTCCTCTACACTTGGGCATCAAACCATCTCAGGCCTAAGGGGCGCTCTTCCCACTGATATCCAACAAGGTCATCCTCTGCCACATATGTGACCAGAACCATGGGTCTCTCCATGTATATTCTTTGGTTGGTGGTCTAGTCCCCAGGAGCCCCAGGGGGTCTGGCCAGTCGACACTGTTGCTCCCCCCTACAGTGTTGCAAACCCTCACAGCTCCTTCAGTCCCTTCTCAAACTTCTCCATCAGGGACCCCAAACTCAGTCTAATGGTTGGCTGTGAGCATCCACCTCTGTATTTGTCAGGCTCTGGCAGAGACTTTCAAGAGACAGCCATATCAGGCTTCCATCAGCAAGCACTTCCTGGCAACCACAATAGTGTCTGGGTTTCATAACTGTATATGGGATGAATTCCCAGGTAGGGCAGTCTCTGGAGGACCCTTTCCTTAAGTCTCTGCTCCATATTTTGTTGCAGTATCTTCTCCCGTGTGTATTTTGTTTCCCCTTCTAAGAAGGACCTAAGTATCCACACTTTGGTCTTCCTTCTTCTTGAGCTTCATGTGGTTTGTGAATTGTATCTTGGGTATTCTCAACTTCTGGGATAATATCCACTTATCAGTGAGTGTATACCATGTGTGTTCTTTTGTGATTGTTTTACTTCACTCAGGATAATACATTCTAGTTCCATCTATTTGCCTAAGAACTTCATGAATTCATCATTTTTAATAGCTGAGTAGTATTCCACTGTGTAACTGTACCACATTTTCTGTATCCATTCTTCTGTTGAGGGACATCTGGGTTCTTTCCAGCTTCTGGCTATTATAAATGAGGCTGGTATGAACATCATGGAGCATGTGTCTTTATTACATGCTGGAGCATCTTCTGGGTATATGCCAAGGAGTTGTATAGTTGGGTCCTCAAGGAGTACTATGTCCAATTTTCTGAGTAATGGCCAAAATGATTTCCAGAGTGGTTGTACAAGCTTGCAATCCCACCAGCAACAGAGGAGTGTTCCTCTTTTTCCACATCCTTGCCTGCATCTGCTATCGTCTGAGTTTTGGATCTTAGCCTTTCTGACTGGTGTGAGGAGGAATCTCAGGGTTGTTTTGATTTGCATTTCTCTAATGACTAAGGATGTTGAACACTTCTTTAGGTGTTTCTCAGCCATTTAGTATTCCTCAGTTAAAAATTCTTTGTTTAGCTCTTTACCTCATTTTTTTAAATGAAAATAACTTTACTAAGCATTTTACATTCCTATTGTTTTCAAAGTAAAAATTTTGAACTTTTTAGTGGATCAATGATAGTAGATTACCATCTTAATACAAATATAAGCATAATATTTACCCTTTTCACTGGTTGGCTTTTGTAGCTGTCATAAAATCCGTATATATAAAACTGTGTAGCAAAAGCCAAGAAAGTACTGGAAAGGTAGAAAATATACAACCTTATTGGCACACGCCTTTAATCCCAGCACTTGGGAGGCAGAGGCAGGTGGGTTTCTGAGTTCAAGGCCAGCCTGGTCTACAGAGTGAGTTCCAGGACAGCCAGAGCAATACAGAGAAACCCTGTCTCGAAAAAAAAACCAAAAACCAACCAAACAAAAAACAAAAAAATCACCGTATTTTAGAATAGTCTTAAAGAAGCAATGAAAATGTATATTTTATTAAATATCCCTGTGGTAAAATCTCTTATATGATTTTCATGGCAAAGTAGGATATGGTGTGGAGCATTTTTATTTCATACTCTACAGTAGATAACAAACCGCAGGTTTCGATGACAATATTTGGTACATACTTTCCTTGAAATGATTGAAATGAACTATCTGTTTAAGGAAAACATTGACAAAGTGTTACTAATGACAAAATGCAGACTTTCTCATAAACAAGAATTTCAAGCTTTTTTTGACATGTATATGATATTATTTTGAAATGGTATCATATAACAAAGGAAGCTATAATAAATGTGTGAACTTTTGGAAGGTATTCTTTATCTCATTTTTTAAAAGGGTTATTTGATTCTCGGGAGTCTAACTTCTTGAATTCTTTGTATATATTTGAAGTTCTTTGATTGGTGAGAATAGGTTTCAATATCTTGGGTTATTTTGTTATTCCAAATGAGTTTGAGTATTACCCTTTCTAACTCTGTGAAGAATTGACTTGGAATTTTGATGGGGGTTGCACTGAGTCTGTAGATTGCTTTTGGCAATATGGCCATTTTTACTATATTAATCCTGCTAATCCATGAGAATGGGAGATCTTTCCATTTTCTGAAGTCATCTTCAGTTTTTCTTTAGAGACTTGAAGTTATTGTTGTACAGATCTTTCCCTTGTTTGGTTAGAGTCACACCAAGAAATTTTATATTTTTTGAGACTATTGTGAAGGATGTCATTTCCCTACTTTCTTTCTCAGTCTTTGAGTATAGGAAGGCTACTGATTTGTTTGAGTTAATTTTATATCTGGCCACTTTGCTGATATTGTTTATCACCTGTAAGAGCTCTCTGGTGGAACTTTTGGGGTCACTTAGGTATACTGCTGTCAAATCATCTGCAAATGGTGATATTTTGATTTCTTCCTTTCCAATTTGTATTCGTTTGACATCTGTTGTGTAATCGCCCTAGTTAGAACTTCAAGTACTGAGTAGATAGGGAGAGAGAGGGCAGCCTTGTGTAGTTCCTATGAAGTTTTAGTGGGTTTGCTTCACATTTCTCTCCATTTAGTTTGATGTTGTCTATTGGTTTGCTGAATATTGCTTTTACTATGTTTAGGTATGGGCCTTGAATTCCTGGCTTTTCCAAGACTTTTAACATGAAGGGATGCTGAATTTTGTCAAGTGCATTTTCAGCATTTAGGGAAATGATCATGTGTTTTTTTTCTTTGAGTTTGTTTAAGTAGTGGATTACAATGATGGATTTCAATATATTGAACCATTCCTGCTTCCCTGGATGAAGCTTTCTTGATCATGGTGACTGATTGTTTTGATGTGTTCTTGGATTCAGTTTGTGAGAATTTTATTGAGTATTTTTGCATCAATATTTGCTACACCCACTCCAGTGAAGTCTGCTTGACAAGCCAAAAGGCCTGAAGGCAGTCAGGAGGCAAGGAGTTTCAAGGAAACTATGCCTCCTGGAACCTTGGCATTCCCATAGCCTGTATACTCAAACCCTGTTCCTGCTTTAATCTAGTGTATGAATCCATGTGTTCTTTTTCAGTATTGTTTTATTATAAGTTCCTTTAAGGATTGATTTTTGACATATAGCTAAGCCTCCACCAGTGTTCCAATGGTTCCTAGAAAATCCTTGAAGCCAATGGTGAGCTTTGAATTCAGTAAGAATGTTACCTATTCAGTAACATTCAAATTAACTGCTAGTAGAGACAGTGAAAATAATCAGGCATTACAAAGAACAGAGCTAGAAAAGCTCAGGGCTAGTCTGCATAGTAATTACTTATGACAATAGCCGAGTAACACCCAAATACAGGAATACACAATGGCCTAGCAAATAGGCAGGTTGTCCATGAAAGAATTAGTAGAAGGGGATTCCCATGGTACAAGTTTCTTCACTAGGCCCAGAGGAATAGCATAATCAGGTATTTACTAAAGAGCCCCTGGTGGTGGGTTTAACAATAGACTAGCATTGAATCAGAGCATTTACCTGGCTCCATTTTAAGTGGTAAACAAGGCCTGGTCCCCGCCATCTTTTGATGTATGCATTCCTTTTATTTTGTGTCACGATAACTTGGCAGATGTGTTTGCCTGTTTTTTTTTTTCTGTATAAAAAAGACTGGTGTTTGTTTGGACAATAATTCAGATCCACACTCCCTTGTGTTGTGTCTGTTTGTCACCCTCTTCTTGCTGACTCCATGTACACTTGCTGGAACCCCTGATTCCCATGGATTGAGGGGGGCCAACTAGCCCCGGTCCATGGCAAATATTCATAAGGGAAATTGGTCTGAATTTCTCTTTCTTTGTTAGGTCTTTTTGAGGTTTTGGTGTCAGTGTAACTGTGGCTTCATCAAACAAATTGGGTAGTTTCTATTTTGTGGAATAGTTTGAAGAGTATTGGTATTAGGTCTTCTTTGAAGGTCTCGTAGAATTCTGCACTAAACCCACCTGGTCCTGGGCCTTTTTGGTTAGGAGACTTTTAATGACACTTTCTATTTCTTTAGGGGCTATGGGACTGTTTAGATGGTTTACCCGATCCTGATTTAACTTTGGTATTTGGTATCTGTGTAGAAAATTGTCCAGTTCATCCGTGTTTTCCAGTTGTGTTGAATATAGGCTTTTGTAGTAGGATCTGATGATGTTTTGAATTTGCTCAGTTTCTGTTGTTATATCTCCCCTTTCATTTCCAATTTTGCTAATTTGAATACTCACTCTGTGCCCTCTGGTTAGTCTGGATAAGGGTTTATTAATCTTGTTGATTTTCTCAAAGAACCAGTTCCTGGTTTGGTTGATTCTTTATAATTCTTTTTGTTTCTCCTTGGTTGGTTTCAGCCCCAAGTTGACTATTTCCTGATGTTTACTCCTATTGGGTGTGTTTGCTTCTTTTGTTATAGAGCTTTTGTAGAGAAATGAAATTTAAGGTCTGGGATTCATGCAACTTATGTCCAGAGAAATAGTTGTTTGTAAGCTTGGAAGCCTGAGGCAGAGAGCACAGTGAGACAAGCCTGGGCACGCCCAGGCAGGCCATTGTTGGAACATTCCTGNGACTGAACCAAATGTTCCACTGACCCACCCCTCAGGTCTCCTAGCATTCCTGCCTTTGCATGTACCATCCTGCAACTGTGTATGTTTAAATGAGCCAATCACGGGTAACCGTGCCAATTCTTGCTAGCCCCTCCCCCTCCCCTATAAAAACCCCTAGCTTTCAGGCCATGAGGTCGGCACCTCTGCCTCCCGCATGAGGTACTGCTGGCCTGGAGCTCTGCCATTAAACTACCTCATGCTTTTACAACAAGAAGGCCTCTCGTGTTTCCTGGGAAATCCTGACTCCCGTGACTTCGGGGGTCCCCGAAAATGGGGGTCCTACATGTGGGGGCTCGTCCGGGATTTTGGGGTTCCCTAGAAACTCAGAGACACCCCTTGGAGGTACGTTCGTGTGAGTCTGGTGTGTTTGTGTGCGGCCGCTGAGTCTGTGTTTTGTTTTCTTGTTTTGGCATTCTGGCAGCTGCTGTTGAGCTTGTGTGTGTGTCTTGGTTTACTGGATCCAGTGTTTGGTGTTCTGGCAGCCACATTTTGGGACTGTGAGGACCCAGCGGCTCACAGAGGAGGATGCTCTTTTGGTCCACAGGCTGTGCCTCTTGGGGGATGCCCCAAGGGAGACCCTGGAGGAGGAAGGTCCAGGGTACAGGACAACTAGGAGGAGCTGGCTGTTGCCTGGCAGAAAGGGTGCCTCTTTCTGCCAGAAAGGGACGGACGTGGAATCCCGCCCCATCTGAGGTAATGTTTGGCTGTGAGTCCAGATGCAGATGAATGTTAAATGTACTATTGTCTGTTGTTTTTGTTTTGTCCTTGTCTTTTCTGATCTTTGTCTTGGGACAGACCAACTCCTCTAAAATGGTCTTGAAGGTGTTTGCCCGCTGGGCAAACGGACGGCCCCGCCTCGCCCCTGCCACTTATCAGAGGCCCGGAGGCCCAGAGCTGACTGGCGGGGCAGCCAGCGAGTAAAAGCAGGTGGTCAACTCTGCCCCTGGGGCATGTGCAGCCCAGCTGTGGAGAGAGTGCAGTGCCTGGCAGAAGGGGAGCAGAGCTGCTCAGCCATGCTTGGAGCTCACCGGGGCGAAAGGGGACACGGGCAGCTGGCTAAGGGCTGGAGGGTGCTGGCGACGAGGAGGCACAGGTTCTTGCGGGTTCCGTGCAGCTGCCAAGCCCGGAGGAAGGTTGCGCCAAGCAGGCGGGTTTTCCGCTGTGTCACTTCCTGAGCACCTGTGCCATGTGCTCATGTGCACAGCGGCCAGAGAGCGCAGCTGACCAACTTTGTTTTAAACTAACCACCCTCATTTCTTTCAGAAAAAAAATTTTGCCAGCCTGACAAGTTTTTACAGGTTTCCCTTAAGGTTCCGCATAAGGCAAGTCCCTGGTTTTCGGTTTTCGTAATCTTTGTGTGTGTGTGTGTGTGTGTGTGCGTTTGGTTTTCTCCCTGCATGTAAGTAAGATGATGAGACAGACTGAGATGACCCCCAGGTTTGACTCTTAAGGCATCCAGTACCGAGGAC
>NW_018392038.1:7413-11951 GCF_900095145.1 Mus pahari | reverse complement strand
AGGCAAACCTGGAGATGGAAAAACCTAGGAAAGAGAACAAGAACTATAGAGATACAAACATCACTAACAGAGTAAAGAGAGATAGAAGAGAGAATTTCAGGTGTAGAAGATACTATAGAAGGAATGGACACATCAATTAAAGAAAATGCCAAATGTAAAAAGTTCCTAACTCAAAAACATCCAGGAAATTTGGGTCACTATGAAAAGACCAAACCTAAGAATAGTAGGAATAGGAAAGGGTAAAGATTCCCAGTTCAAAGGGCTAGAAAACATCAACAAAAATCATAGAATAAAAGTTCCCAAACCTAAAAACAGAGATAGCTATAAACATACGAGAAACTTACAAAACACCATATAGAGTGGACTAAAAAAGAATATCTTACCACTATACAATACTCAAAATACTAAATGCACAGANCAAAGAAAGAATGTTAAAAGCTACAAGGGAAAAAGCCAAGTAACATGTANAGGCAGACCTATCAGAATTACACCTGGCTTCTCAACAGAGACTCTAAAAACCAGAAGATACTGAATAGATGTCTTACAGATGTCAACCTAGACTACTATAATCAGCAAATCTCTTGACCACCATAGATGGAGAAACTAAATTATTCCATGTCAAAATTATATTTAAACAATACCTTTCTACTAATCCCGCACTACACAGAATACAAGAAGGAAAACTCTAAAACAAGGCGAGAAATACACCCAAGAAAACACAAGAAATTAATCATCTCAGGCAAACCAAAAGAAGAGAACCACAGACAAACAGTATTACCTCTAACAACAAAATAAAAGGAAGGAACTAACAATCATTGGTCATTAATATCTCTCAATATCAATGGACTCAATTTGTCAAAAATGACACAGGCTAACAGACTGGATACATAAGCAGAATCCAACATTTTGTTGCATATAAGAAACACACTCTAGCAACAAAGATAGCCACTACCTCAGAATAAAGGGCTGNAAAAAGATTTTCCAAGCAAACAAGTTAGAGTAGCCATACTAATATCTAATGAAATAGACTTTCAACCAAAAGTTGTCAAAAGAGAAGGGGAAGGTCATTTCATACTCATCAAAGGAAAAATCCACCAAGATCACATCTTCATTATGAAAACCTACGCCCCAAATGCAAAGGCACCCATATTCATAAAAGAAACATTATTAAAGTGAAAATCACACATGGAACCTCATACAATAATGGTGAGAGACTTCAGCTCCCTGCTTTGACCAATGGACAGGTCATTAAAGTAGAAATTGAACAATAGAACAACGAAACTAACATGTTGAAAGCCAAATGAATTTAATAGATATCTACAGTACAGTTCACACAATAAACAAAACAATATACCTTCTTCTCAGCACCTCACAGAACCTTCTCCAAAACTGACCACATAATCAGGCACAAAGCAAGCCTCAAAAGGTACAAAAAGATTGAAATAACCCACTGTATTCTATCAGATAATCACAGATTAGTGATGAACTTAAACAACAGAAAGCACACATACTCATGGAAACTGAACAATTCTTTACTCAATGATCACTTGGAAAGGGAAGAAATAAAGGAAGACACTAAAGTCCTTCTATAATTCAATGAAAATGAAGTCACAACATACCCAGACTTCCAGGAAATGATGAAAGTAGTGCTAAGAGTAAAATTCATACCACTATGTGACTTCATTAAGAAGTTAGATAGATCTCATACTATCAACTTAACAGCACACCAGAAAGCTCTAGGACAAAAAAGAAGCAAAGCCTCTCAAGAGAGGGCAGCAAATAGCCAAACTCCGGGCTGAAATCAATCCAATTAGAAACAAAGAGAACAATACTAAGAATCAACATAATTAAGAGCTGCTTTTTGAGAAAATCAAGAGGATAGACAAACCCTTAGCTAAACTAACTAAAAGGCACAGAGACAGTATCCAAATTAACAAAATCAGAAAAGATAGAAAACAACAGAAACGGAGGAAATTCACAAAATCATTAGGTCTTACTTCACAAACCTATACTCAACAAAACTGGAAAATCTTTGAAAAAAATGAATGATTTTCTAGACAGATACCACATACCAAAGTTGAATCAAGATCAGGTAAAACATTTAAACAGTCCCATAACTCCTAAGGAAATAGAAGCAGTCATTAAGAACTTTCCAAACAAAACCCCCCAAATCAGATGGTTTTAGTGCAGAATTGTACTAGACTTTCAAAGAAGAGCTAATACCAATACTCCTCGAACTATACCACAAAAAGGAAACAGAAGGAAACCTACCTAATTCATTCTAGGAGGCCAAAATTATCCTGATACCTAAACCACACAAAGACTCAACAAAGAAAAAGAACTTCAGACCAATTTCATCTATGAACATTGATACAAAACTACTCAATACTCAATAAAACTCTCACAAACACATTGAAAAAAATTTCACTACAATCAAGTAGACTTCATTCCAGGGATGAAGGCATGTTTCAATATAAGAAAATTCATCATCGTAGTCCACTACATAAAAAAAAAGAAAGAAAGAAAGAAAGAAGAAAGATCACATGAACATTTTATTAGATATTGAAAAAACTTTTGGCAAAATTCAACAGCTTTTCATATTAAAAGTCTTGGAGAGATCAGGAATTCTAGGTACATTACCTAAATATATAAAGCAAGCCAACAGTCTACATTAAATTAAATGGAGAGAAACTTAAAGCAATCCCACTAAAATCAGAAACAAGACAAGGCAGCCCTATGTAGCAGAGGATGGCCTAGTAGGCCATCAATGGGAGGAGAGGCCATTGGTCTTGCATAGATTATATGCCCCAGTACAGGGGAATGCCAGGGCCAGGAAGCAGGAGTGGGTAGGTTGGGGAGCAAGGGAGGGGGAGGGATTAGGGGACTTTCGGGAGAGCATTTGAAATGTAAATGAAGAAAATATCTATTAAAAAATTTTTGTTTTTTTTGTAAAGACAAAGTTGCCCATATTCTCCCTATCTATTTAATATACACGAAGTTTTAGTTAAAGGAATAAGACAACAAAAGGAGATCAAGGGGATACAAACTGAAAAGGAAGAAGTCAAAGTATCATGATTCTTGGATTATATGAGAGTATATATACATAAGCAATCACAAAAATTCTACCAGCTCTCACTCTGCATTGTGATCCAGAGCCCAGTGTCATCTGCTGATATAAATACAAAAGTAGTGGGGGATCTTCAAAATATTAAGTAGGTAAGAAGACAAGAATTGATTATTCTAACCACAAATATAATCTCATGCTGCTGCTTGCCCAGAAAGAACTAACAAAAATAATGCTGTGATCATCAAGTCAGGGTTCACATTGCACCACTCTAAATGCATGACTTCAGTAAGTGGCATTTGTGGTTGTTTTTAGTGCAGAAAACCCATACTGCCAGCTTTTCGATATCATCAGCATCCACTTTTCATCCTGAGTGTAAATGATGCCTAGAAGAATGTAGTCACTAAGGCCAGAAGGGAAGAAGACCACTAGGTCTTCTTGTAGAAACCACTATCGACTCTCAGAGAGTGTCAACATCCCCTCAGCTCTACAGACCCATGAGTCTACATTCTGTTCACCAGAAACTATAAGATCTATTCACCACCAGACAAGCCCTTAGTGGTTTTGCAAGCATTATTTCCAAGCCTCACATGTACTGTTGAAAGACATAATTATCCTCACTTCACAGAAGAAATTAAATGTCAGAGAGAAGAAATAGCTCCCCTCTTTGGTCACACAGCCAATCACATGTGGAAAGAGGGATCTGTGCATCCTTGTGTGAGTCTGAGCAGCCATGCTCTTTCCAGAAGAATGGAATTCATTCAGAACTGAAGCAATCAGAGTAGGAGATGCTTTCCCTAGTTAAAGAAAAAATAGGGTAGCTCTCTGCCCCCCTCTTTCCTCTCTCATCTCTCTTCTCTTCTCTTCTCTTCTCTTCTCTTCTCTTCTCTTCTCTTCTTCTTCCTTCTTCCTCTCTCTCTCTCTCTCTCTCTCTCTCTCTCTCTCTCCTCTCCCTGAACCCTTTCTCTCTCTCTCCCCTTCTCCCTTCCTGCTCTCTCTCTCTCTCTATGTGTGCTTATGTGGTTGGGGCCTCAGGTCTTCACACTCAAGTGAGGAAGATGATAATTTTATATGCCTGAGAGAAATGAGGAACTCAGACTGAGACCCTATATCAAACTGAAATCCAAGATGCGTTCTTTCTTTCCTTTTTAAATGAAGTCTAAAAATTAAAAGAAGTTGCATCAAGGAAGCTCTTGTCAGCTGCACCATGCTCTGGTATTTGTGGGGTTTGACTGGGGCCCTTCTGACTGATCAATAACCATGGCATGAGCTTAGTTAAGCAGAAGGATTAATTTTCCAAAGAACCAACCTCCCTCCCCTCTTCTCTCTTCTCTCTTCTTCTTCTTTCTTCTTCTTCTTCTTCTTCTTCTTCTTCTTCTTCTTCTTTCTTCTTCTTCTTCTTCTTCTTCTTCTTCTTCTTCTTCTTCTTCTTCTTCTTCTTCTTCTTCTTCTTCTTCTTCTTCTTCTTCTTCTT
>NW_018392038.1:0-7313 GCF_900095145.1 Mus pahari | reverse complement strand
TCTTCTTCTTCTTCTTCTTCTTCTTCTTCTTCTTCTTCCTCCTCTTTTTCTTCTTCCTCTTCCTCCTCCTCTTCTTCTTCTTCTTCCTCTTCCTCCTCCTCCTTCTCCTCCTCCTCTGTCTCTGTATCTCTCTCTCGCCCATCTTTCTCTGCCTGTACTCCCTTCTCAACTTCCCTTCCCATGACTCCCAAATAAACTCTATTCTATACTAAAAGAAAAGAAAATAGGATATACTTTAGTTCTCAAAAGAAAAAAAATAACTATGTTGATTTTTTTTGTTTATAAAATTAAGACACTTTTAGTTCAAAATAGCACTGGCAATCCCTTTCTTTTCAAGTGTGAAAGCAGAAGTGACATTATTTTATCCCATGATTATGAGGATAAAAGAAGAAAAGGCAGGCACTGAAAAACCGATCACAGAAGGTAGACAACAGCTTAAAATGCCTCTTTCCCTCTGTCACAGGAGGATTGCAAGCAACTGGCCTGGTGCCTCCAGAAAGGCCCTCACCCAGAGTCAACTGTACCAAAGGTGGCAGAAAATAAAATTATCTTGCTAGCTAATTACCCAGAAAATTAGACAGCTGAAAGGGAGCGACACATACCCTGTTGGAGCCTCCCAGACCTTTGCAGCCACTATTCTATACCACCTGGGTGATTTCCTGCCAGGCTGGTACCTTCTTTAAGCCTGCCACTGTCCTGCTGAACAATAGCCTTGCGGCAGATGCTGTTCCCTGCTGATAGGCGCCTAGATTTTATAGAGACAGCATCTCCTGAAGACACACCTACCTGTTGCTCCTGTACTGCAGCCCCAAGATTGGGGCCAGGGGAGGGGTTTTTCCCATGCCATATAAACCCGGCACTTCATTAAACTTTGGGCTTTGATCAGGAATTCTTGTCAAGGCCTGGTTATTTCTCCCGCCGTCTTTTCTCTTTCAGCCCAGCCCTGCCTTTCAGGACAAACCCAGATGGGAGTGTTTCTGTGGTGGAAACACTCAAGTGGTGCCCGATCTGGGGCCTGAACACAGCGGGGACAAACTGAAGAGATGCTGTCTGTGTGGAGCTCCACGGAGAGAAGAAGGTCGTATTGTGCACCCCGAGGAACAGGTATTCGTGCTAGCACAGGTTCTAAACCTCATCCTTTTTAAATTGTTGTAGGCAAGATACAGGCTAAGCTGGTACTGTGTTGACCCGACATTGTTACCGCTTAGGTTGGCAGCAGAAAACGGGAAAAGAAAATTTTAAACAGGCTTTTGTCCACAGTCTTTGGGAACTGCTTCAGGCGGGAGAAATAAGGGTTCTAAGCAAGCATTTGCCTGCAGCCCTAAAAGCTGTTTCAGGTTTAAAGAAAAGGTGTTGAAAGAATTTTTTTGGAGCAGGTGGACTCACCATGGTTTAGACAGAAAAAAATTCTAGACAAGAGATCATGAGAGAGAGAGAGAGAGATCTTGAGAGAGGGAAAATGAATTTTAATATTCTCCTAGAGACAGACTGAAGTCCGGAGATGTCTGGCTTTCACCCTGGCCCCTACGGGAGAAGTTGCTACCTTCTATGTATTGTCTATGTTTGGTGCACCAATCTTCCACGTGTCAGTTCATGTGTGTTTTTGTTTCATTGTCTGAATGAGTGACTGTTCTGTGTTTCATGTTTAAAGGAAATAAAGGTGGCTGAAACCTTGCCTGCTGACCCAGAGTTGAAAGAGGCTCGTGCCTTAGCCAGGAATCAAACACAGCAGGAGAGCACCTGCAGGAAAACTGTCTTTAAGAGAGTCCTTAAACTCTTGGTTTTAAAGCAAAAAGGCTGATAGTTCAATTTTTCCTAAAGATTTCTCATGATTAGCATGTTTAACAAGTGACAAGTGCCTTTTATTTTAAAATTATAGCTAAAAAAGGTAAAATTCTGTGGTTTAAATTTATAATTTGTGTAGCCGCTTCATTTGGTTTTTGACTTGTCTTAAGGGTATAAAAAATATTCTGCATGGCTTAAGTTATTGCCGTTAATTAAAAGGTTATAATGTTGATAACAAAAAGGTTAGCTTTAATATGGTAACTTAGGGTTGGAGTCATTTTAAACACGTGGCATAAGCAGGCCAAAAAAACTAGGCCTCTGGAAAAACTTCTAATTGAGATAATTTTTAATGTAATTCTTTTCCTTAAAGGTAAAGATTTAAAACATTGTCTTTTTAACAAAGCATCAAAATTTGCTCTGTCCTGCATTCATAGGCAGACAAACTTCATAACATTAAAGTGGTGCTTCTGGTATTTTTAAGATAACAAATTGTTTAAAATTGGGTTTTGCTTCAAGTTGCCAATGCTTCATTGACTGCAGCTTGCAGCTTCAATTCAAATTTTAAATCTTTAATTCACCTATATGTTGTAATTAGGATCGTTACAAGAGTAATCATCTTATGAGAGCACTGACATAGCTCTCTGCAGCCATCTGCCCATACAAGCAAAGGACAAACTTATCTAGATATTTCGTCCTTTTGCAAATGTTGGACTCTCATAAAATTTGGCTATGGTTGCTGCCTTACAGAGAATTACCATACAAGCAACCTTTTCACAATTTTAAATGTTTTAAAAATCTTAAGACTGTTCAAAATTAGAGGCATGGGCAGACAGGTAAATTGTCCCNCTGAANTCTNTCNTCANTNCAGGAGGGCCAAGCCTCANACCAAATGCTCAGAGCAGCCTCANGGAAGCCTNTGTGGTTTTCCCTTGTTTTACAAACCGTGCCTAAGGAAATTCTTGGGAACTCACCTCTCCCTGCCTTCAGGGAGATTTCTGGTTAGCCAAACAATTGTTTCAGATCTACCCAGGTGTTGTTCATAATGAGTTTAAATTCAAAGTTTATAAAAGATCAATCATAAAGACATCACAGTCTGGCTTGCCTACCTTATATAAAATTATTAAAGAGTTTGTTTTTCCCTTGATAATTGTTGAGGGTTTGCTTCTGGTGAACTGGTGATCAGTGGAAAGTTTTGCCTGTAAGTATGGCTTATACAGCTTACATTATGTAAGAATAATTTTTATTGTCTCTGCTTCAATACAAGAAGTTAAGAGTTAAATTTTTCAGTGTGGAGAGTATTAGCTAAGGCCTCTAAAGGCAAGTTTACCTCAAATCTTGCTTTCACACAAGGAGCTTTAAAGTTCTGGGGAGTAACTTGCTCCATAAAATTGAGAGGCCATATCTTTTTAATATTTAAGGTTTTAATTATGCTACAAAATTGTGATATAGAAAATTTCAGAGCGAAAAATTGATTTGCTTGAAAATTTTTATTTTCCAAAGCTTCCAAGAGATATTAATTGGCTAGGACCTTACTATAAGGCCTTAGAATGATTTAAACCTTTGAATATTATCTCGAGAGACACAATTTAATTGGTAAAAAACAAAAGGCTTTGCAAAAAATAAAGGAAGCTTTCATAATTGTTATCAATTATAATCATTGGTAACTAAATACTAGCTGCTTATATTAGTCATGGTTATTAAGTGCCCACAGCAATTGTTTGGCAAGAGAAGGAATTAAGGTAAAATACTTTTTCTTCTTTAAGTAAAATTTTAACATCTTATTGTAAGGTTGCTGTGGTACTAATTAAAAATTAAGAATTCCCCTTTCCAAACAGCAATCAAATTGGGTATTGCAGAATTCTAATATTTGGTCTGCTGTATACCATCATTTTTAGATAAAATTGACAATCATCCAAAAGATAAAAATTGCTTTTACGCATGCATTTGTATGCATGCACCCCTTTTACTGTATTTATAAGCAATTTTTTATAAAGAAAAGTATATGTGAATTAGATCAAATTTTTATTCTTTTTAGCTTCCTCCTGCTTCAGCACAAATGATTAAACTGGGTGCTGTAGACGGTGTTTTAAAATGTTAATTAATCAAGCTTTAAATTGTATATTAATAGTCAGTGTATCTCAGAGCTTAGAATTGCTCAAATATTGTTCATCTCTCAAATACTATAATTCTCAATTTGTCGCAAATTTGCAATGGTTTATGATTTATGCATATACAACTCATAAGAAAAAATGCTGTTCCTTTAAAAAGAACAGTCCTTGGACATTTAAGAAATTGTCCTAGCATGCCTGGACAAGACCTCTTAAGGCAATGCCATGNTAAATTTNTACCAGGCAGATTTTAGACCTTACATAAAAATAATTGGCCATATAATCTTGTTCTTTACAAAATAGTAATGACTTAGATAATAATTTGGTATTTTCAAAGAATGTGCACGTCAAATTGTAAAAATTTGTTCTTAGTGTCCTCAGCTTCTACCTATTTCCACATAATGGTGTTTATTCTTGAGGACTTAGTCAATTACTGCAAATGGATGCTCTTATTTCTGACTAATAAATAAATAAAATATGCACATGTGACTACTGATACCTTTTCAGGTCTTCTGCTCTATAAGAAAAACAATTAAAAGTATAAGTTAACCATTGCTTATGTTAAAAATTCTTTATATACTTGGTGTTCCAAATTAAATTAAAACAGATATTGGAACTGGCTATAACAGTCAAGTATTTCATATGTACCCATGTCACTGAGACTTTTTTTAATTCTCAAGACAAGGTATTGTGGAACTTTGAAAACTTTATCTTTTTAACAAAGAAAGGGAGGAATTATTCCTGAGCACATTATTTAAATTTCATTTTTATTTTTAAAATTTTAAAATTTGGATGTCAAAGAACTTACTAAATGCCTTATAGCATCTTAAAACTAGACATACTCATGTCTAGGCGAGATAAAACAGATCTACTTATTGGCATATGGCCTGCTCCTAAATAGTTACCCTCATGGGGAAGAGGAAAAGCTTGTGTTTTCTCCACAGAATGCTGCAGAAGCATGACGACTTCCAATAAGGTTTGTATGCCAAGCTGACCTGTGAGTAAGCTGAGTGTCCTAACAGTGGTGACAAGAAAGTTGAATTGAGATTATGTTTTTGACCCTCCCTTGCTTGCTTGCCTTTGTCCCAGATTGGACAAGCTAAGCTGCCTTGCTTCAAGCTTTTAACTTTTGAAATAGAGAACATGAGAGACTGTGAAATCTGACTTTAAAAGATCAGTCATAAGAGGAGTTATAATTATTCTTCTCCTTCCTTCAATGTGATCAGTTACTCTAAACTCAATCTTGGACTGGTCTAGTAATAATTCCACTATTAAAGATTCCTAATGAAGGTAGCTAAAAACCTTGATTAGCTAGCAGAGTTAATCTGGAGCTCAGCCTCCTCTTACAGAGGATTCACAGCAGTTCTGTGATTCTCAAGGCAGCTTACCCCACACCTGGAAGCTATTGTCTGAACCTGACGGTTGCTAATTTGCAACTGAATAGAGTACCTGGCCTTCCCCAAAGAAACCTTTATCTCATTGTCTTATAACTGTTTTGGCTTTGTATCTCCAGCAGGTCAGCTTATACCCTACAGCCATCTGCAGCCAGCATTCAGCTTCGCCTCCAGCAAGAACAGTGGCAGAAAATTCTTCGATATGAAAGAAATATCAAATATATATTGTGGCCTTGGTCTGAATTTGGGAATAGGTGTGCTATGAGGGCCGGTCAGTCAAGGACGGGCGACCAGATTTCGGAACTATATCAATCTAAGATAGAGGTTATGCCAAGAGACCGTGGTTTATTGATAATATTCTACAGAGCCATCTTTGTGCAAAATATTCACAAACAAGCTGCATATACACTCCTAGATGGAATTGAATATGTTCGGGAAAATCTGAGACCTAAGTCAGGCACAGCTGCCAGCCACTACTATTTCTGGGCAGGACGATAGAGCATAAATATGTTTTGTGCCAGTCCAGCTAATTTTTTACCAAATATGAAGGGAGGAGATGTTGGAGCCTCCCAGACCTTTGCAGCCACTGTTCTACACCACCTAGGTGATGATCTGCCAGGCTGGTACCTTGTTTAAGCCTGCCACTGTCAGGCTGAAAAATAGCCTCGGGGTATATGCTGTTCCCTGCTGATAGGCACCTAGATTCTACAGAGACAGCATCTCCTGAAGACCCGCCTACCTGTTGCTCCTGTACTGCAGCCCCAAGATTGGGGCCAGGGGAGGGGTTTTTCCCATGCCATATAAACCTGGTACTTCATTAAACTTTGGGCTTTGATCAGGAATTCTTGTCAAGGCCTGGTTATTTCTCCCGCTGTCTTTTCCCTTTCAGCCCAGCCCTGCCTTTCAGGATGAACCCAGATCGGAGTGCTTCTGTGGAGGAAACACTCAATACCCCAAAGGCAAAAATGTTCCAAACATGGCTCCAGACAAAAATATAAAATGACTAGGTCAATATCAAGCAAATTAATTGAATTAGTAATTAATAATTTCAAAGAGAAAATTTCAGGTCCAGCTACCTTTACTGACAGATTCAGTCAGGGAAGAAACCCAACTAATTCTACAGAAACTTCTTCAGAAAACAGAGAAAAAAGCTCACTGTCCCAATTTATTTTATGAGGCTAGTAGAGACTGGGTAACAGAGCTAGAGACATGATTCGGCAGGCCCAAACTTTTCACCTTGCTTAAAAATCATCACAAAACAGTGAATCTCTCTCTCTTCTATCAGAACAAGATGCCAGAAGGAAAGGCAGGAGAGACGAGCCTGAGACCTGCTGCTGTGAAGAAGCTGAACGTCCAAAGGGTTACACATCCTCTGTGTGAACAAGGGCCTGGGAACTATGGTGCTGGATAGGATGTCCAGGGCAAACGAGGCCCCCATCACTTTGTTATGTGTCCCAACTGCATCTGCCTGCTGCAGGAGAAGTATGTTCTCTAATCACCAGAGAATAAACCAGTTCCCTGAGCCATGGACTGTATGTAGTTCCCCACTGCTTCAGCCATAAAAAAGGCAGACAAGCAGAGTCCATCCTCATGAAGAGATCACCTGTGTTTCAAGAAGGTGTCAATACTGCTCTAACTTTGGAAGAGGGCAAGAAGGCTCAGCTGATATTGGTTGGACACAATGTAGCCCTACCCAGCTGCTATTCTTTCTGCTTGTCCTGTATTGCAATGTTACTGGGGAGGGTGCTAGGCATCATCAAAGGCTGGGCAGGTGGTCCTCAGGAATACATGTAGGAACACTGTTGCTTTCCCATGTTAACTGGGAAGACTAAAGAACTCTGGATAGGCTGGTGGAAGCTACCAGAATCAGTTATAACAGAAATGGTAGAGAGCTAACAGTCCAAATGTGTGACTTGCCCTGCCAAGCTGGAAAAAGCAAAGACCAAGGAACTGGCCACCAACTAGGTTAAAGGTGCACTACTGAGTTTTCTGTACATAAATATAATTTCAAATTGTCCCTCAACAA
>NW_018392037.1:0-2960 GCF_900095145.1 Mus pahari | reverse complement strand
GATCCACATATGGTTTCAAAACCGAAGAGCTCGGCGCTCCAGCAGGGGCAGGCCCACAGCTCAAGATCAAGACTTGCTGGCATCACAAGGCTCAGAAGGGGCCCCTGAAGGTCTGGGAGGCAGGGAGCATGAAGGTGCCCAGGAGAGCTTGTTNCCACAGGAAGAAGCAGGAAGTACGGGCATGTATACTTCGAGCCTTATCAACTCGCCCTCCTTCTGTACAGAATCTTATTAATATTGTATTTCTGTAGCCATACTAAACATGTGAATTAATCAAAAACAAGAAAGCACTATAGGTAGCACTTAATCTGATTTCTTTTACCACTTTATTTATTCATGCTATTGGGTGTTGTGATAGTCAATATTCTTTGTCATAGTCTCTTAATTCAAAATTGTTTGAGAGAAATACATCTAGGTATCTCTGTGAGTACATTTCCCAAAAGAATTTTCTATAATAGGCCTACCCTGTATTGTCTGGCATAATCATAAAAAATGAAGACTCATTCTGAATAATATGGGAATGAAAAAAGAAGACAGATATGTACCTTTTTATTTCTTCTCTACTTCCTTTTTACAGATACACTGTGTCCAGTGTGGTAGTTTGTGTGAGAGTGACCCAATGAGCTCTTGTATCTGAATACTTTTTCCCAATTAATAGAAGTATTTTGGGAAGAGTTAGTAGTTGTGGCCCTGTTTATAAGATGTTCTACTGATGGTGAGCTTTGAGATTTCAAAAGCCCATGCGAGGTTCAGCCTCTCTCTTATGTCTCCAAGTTGAGGATCAAATATAAGTTCTCAGTTCTGCTTTAGTGTCATGTCTGTCTGTCTCCCACATGCTTTCCACCATGACTATCACATACCTACCTTGCGAAACTATGAGCAAGCCAACAGTTAAATGTTTTCTTTTTTAATTTGCCTTGGTCATGGTGTTTCTTTATAGCCATAGCAGCCTAACTTTGTCAACCAGTCATCTCATGAACTTGACACCATGCTTTTGCATCACAATATAATGGAATCCCTCAAATCATGAGCCAAAATCAAGAATTCTTGCCTTTGGTTAGTTTAGCCATATATTTTTGTTCACCCCAATGAGAAAAGTACAAAACACAAGAGCTGGTAGTGAGAAATGATGACATTCTTTTGACTACCTTTATTATAATTGATTTAATTGGACCAACAAGTGGAGAAGAACACAATGATATGGACAGAATATAATGGTCTACTATGGCAGGACTGCACTAATTTATAATCATGACAATAGAATCCTGTATAATGGGGTTTCAAGAAGCAAATGATATTATTGGATCATTTATGTTATATTACAAGGGAAACAAAATCTGACTGCTTTCTTTTCATGTCCTGATATCTGAACTGGGGCTGAATTCAATATTCTATTATGGCCAATTTGAAGTCTATGTGTTTTTTAGGGAACCAAGAGCTACTAAAACATTCAAGAGGAGGCAGAGGCAGGCAATGCATAATATAAACTATTTGCTGTCATTCTTCAAAATGTCTCCCTGTGATGTCATCACAAGCAACCAATGAATCCTTGCTTGACAGAGTTCTTTTTCCTCATTTTCTGTACCAAAACCAGTGTCCTGGTTATTTTTCTCATAGCTGTCACCAAGTCCCAGAGCAGAATCACCTCAAGGGAAGAAAAGTTTTTTTTGTGCACAGGCTTTCAAGACACACAGAAGCCATGGTGGTATGAGCATGCCTTTGCTAATAGTGTTCAGTAGACATATTTTTGGTGCTGAATTAGAAGTACTCCATTTGTAGAGACACAATCCTCTAGCTAAGCTCTACCTCCACGTGTTCCACAAATCCACATACTAGAAGTGAATTGCTCAAAACATTCAAGATACTTAAAAAACCCTGTGGGACTTTGAATGAGAAATATCTCCTACAATTATGGCCAGTTGAACACATGCACACCAGTTGTTGGCACAGTTTGGGCAGCCGTTATGTGGTCTAGCCTTGGTGGCAGAAATCCATCACTGGGGCTGTCCTTGAGGTGAACAAGCCAAAGCTTTATTTGGTGTTTCTGCTTTCTCCTTGAGTCTGAGTATGTGATGATCTCAGGAGTGTGCTTTTGCCCTCAAGATTTCAGCTAACTGTCATAACTTTACCCCACCTTCAAGGGCCCTTATCACTCCAATCATAAGCCAGCTATGCCCCTATTCCCTTTAGATTTCATGTTTATGGGTTTTTAATGCGCGCGCGCGCGCACACACACACACACACACACACACACACACACACACACACACACAAGTAACCAATATTCACACTCTTAGCAGAGAGGGCTCTTACCCATGTCCACCCTGCCTGTGTTTCCTAGAAGTCAAGGCAGATTCATTTCTGTCCCACAGTCCCACATAGTCCAGGACTCTCTCTCATGCCCCCACCAGAGGAAAAATGATCCCTGCAAGTAGTCTCCATCGCAGATCTCATTCTCTGTCATGTAGCATGGGTCTCATATGAACCAAGCCTGCCTCCTTTTGGAACAAAATTTCCTCATCCCTCAGAAATCTTGAAGTCTGTAAAGACCCCCTTTTGTCTGATGGGAATAAAAATGTATGCCCCAGGCTGTCACTGAGAGGCCTTTACAACTAAAGGCATTTTGCCTGGAATGAGGATATCTCCTGTCATTACAGTTCCATTAAATGTCTCATCTTTACCATGTTCACCCACAAAATAAATAAACTTACACAAGTGGAAATATAATAATCAATGGAAAACTTAAAATTACAAATAATACAACTAAGCAATGCAATGTGAAAGAACCTTTGGATCAACAAAGTCTTGTATGGTGGCCAAGGGAAATTCACGGATAAATCAAGAAATCTAAAAATATAACAGCAATGACCCACAGGTATTCCAGCAGTCCATAAAACTGAGGGAAAGGACACTTTCAAACTTTTTTTTTAAAAAAATAAGAGTTAACTTTACTCACTAAC
>NW_018392036.1:0-12069 GCF_900095145.1 Mus pahari | reverse complement strand
AGGATAGCATTTGAAATGTAAATAAAGAAAATATCTAATAATAAATTTTTAAAAGAGAAGAAATATTTTATCTTCATTCTTTTGATGGAAGTGTTTGTTGTACAAGGTGAAGACATATAGTTAAAAAAGAGACATCATAGGGAGACATGGGAAGATTTTCTCGAGGAAAATTGAGATATGTAAAATCACATATCATCATGCACAGATATAAAGATCTCAAGAATAAGGAAAAAAATCAGAAAAGAATTTAACCAGCAAGGAACATGAAAACAAAAGTAATGACTACTCCCAGAATCACCTATCCCAAAGTCATGACTTCCAACCACACTGAAATAGACACAGTCCAACACAAAGATATCAAAGGGAGCTGGACAGAGTGGTGCATGCTCTATCGGGAGGGAGAGGCCAACAGATATCTTTAATTTCAAGGTCCTCCTAGTGAATTCCAAGATAGTCCAATATATATATGTAGAGAGAGAGAGACACCATCTCAAAACAAATAAGGAATGACTGTAGGAATATCCAAACAAATCAAAAGGGATACAAATTAACTGATAAATTAATTGCAAGAAATCACAGAATGTATAAGAGCTGAGGAATAGATACAGGATAAGATTTGAGAATTCAATAAAGACAGAGAAACACTGATGAAAATCTATATGCTACTGAAAATGCACATTTGTGTATATCTAAAACCCTATGAAAGCCCTATGGATAAAATGGGTTGTGCATAGGATTGTATTACCACTGCTTGAAAGCCAGATAGAGAAGTTGGATCATTCCATCAAGAACAGGCATAAATTAGCAGGAACCCCAGCTTGCAACATCTTTGGCTTAACTACATATCAGACCTGCAGAAGTCAGGAATCTTAGACAGTGATAGAGTGGGGCCTCCTTCACACTGGGGGACACTGGCACATTATGGAGCCTTGGAGAAATGGCTATTTCTACCAATAGGAATTTGTTGCAGGAAAATGTCTCCATGTTGTCACTGAACTTGTTTGGGCTCTAATCATGAGTCTCAAGCTGGGATCAGCCATCAATCCTTAATAAGGCAATTAAAAGAACTGAAAAACCACTGGTAAGCAGAAAGTGATTTATTCAGAAAAGAGAGTAATGGCAGAAATAATGCACATGTTCGCCTTTAGTCTTCATTTCTTAGAGGGCCGTGGTTTACTTGTTGGCCTTTGATTGTCTGAAACCTGACTTCAATGTTTTGAATTAAGATTAGCATTTAAATAGAAAACCAATGATAACTACATCTCAGCAGATGCAACCAGAATATAAACCCACTTACCCAACTCCATCATTGTCTGGGTTCAATTCCATCCTATAGTGTGGTTCAATAAGGTGAAATCTCTTTCCAAAGAGATAGTTCCCCCTTTGGCTAGGACCTCTTCCTTCTCTCATCATGAAATCCCTGTGGAGATACCCTTTTTATATGGGAGTTCATTGTTTCAATCATCTAATGGGTTGAGAGATACAAATGGATATTAAAATATCTTCCTTTCTGCCAAGCAGGGTATAATATGCAAAAATTATTAGGTACAGCCAGGATATAAGACCAATTCCTGAAAGAATTATTATTTTTGAGAGCACAGCAAGGCCTTAGATCAATCTCTGAGTACTGTGGGGTCTCATTTTGATTAAATGTACAAGTTACAAATTGGCATGAAGATGGTGAATCCATGAACAGAGGGAGACCTGTGTGTGAGTTCTATTGGGGACAGCACTGGCCAGAGGGAGCATGTGAGTGTAAGGTTTCTCTACTGTGTAAATTAAGAAACAACCCAAACTTTGCAGCAGTGGCAAATATAATGGTTAGAGCCTATTTAGAAGAATTCTGTCCTGGCCTCTGTAAAGTGAGGCACAGAGGGACAGGGTTAACCCCAGAGTAAGAGACACTTTCTTCCTCTTCCTAAGACCCAGGATTCATGAACAAAGTGGCATCAAATGTTTCCAGATTATACAATCTAATGGAACTAATAATGTCTGGAGTTTTAGATCATGGCAAAGGGTCACATAAGTCTCCTTGAGTAAGTGTGACATTATGAGATGTATGTACATATGATAAATCCATTAGATGGCAGAGATGTGTCACCTTTCTTGGGAAGGTCCAAAAGCCACAGGAGGACCATGAGCCACACTAAGAGGAAGATGACATCAAAAGTGATAAAGAGGAAACAAGCAACACTTTGGGACTGACAGCCATGTCCTTCTACCTTTAGTCTCTGGGGAGTCAATACAGAGTTGCAAAATGTGTTTCTTTGTCTCTTGGCTAATTATACACATCAACACCACAAAAGTCAAGATACATGGACAGAAACACAAGGAGGACTCCTTGGCAGTGTGTGTGAATTTGTGTGTGCATGTGTGTGTGTGTGTGTGTGTGATGTTTAGGGTGTGGGCATATTATAGAGCATAAGAGGAATGGGTGTTTATTCTAATTTCTACACCAGGAAAGTCAGCCATTGAGGTAGAAATGTAAAGGGATAGGTGAACTGGACAGTGCAAGAACATAACTTCCTGAGTGAAGGGACATGGAATGAGTGGCACGAAGGAGTAACAATAGCAGATATGTGAATGACAGCAAAATTAAGAGTTAAAATGACTTTCAAGATTCCGCGCAGCAAGATCTACATGAGAAGACTAGATGAGTAGTGTCACTCTCAGAACTGCTACATACAGCAGCATCCCTAGGATGTTCATGTAATTGACTTTCTCTCTAGGATGTTCATGCATGTGTCTTTCCAGGTAGATGAGGAATATACCATAGGAATGGTACAAAGGTCATAGCCTCCAGTATGAGTAGGGAGTGGGCACTGTCATATATACTAGGACTCAACATGCAATGTTTAATCTCTAAAAGGGTTCTAAAACATCCATTCATAAACACATCCATCTACCCCAACCATTCATTCATAAACCAATCTACCACAACCCATTTGTCCATTCATTACTAATTCCTTTCTTCTTTCATCATAAAAGTATTGAGTGCACTGCACACTAGACCCTGTAACTTGCAGGAACTGGACGGAGGGATAAGGCAAAGTCTTCTCCCTATGCTTCAAGATGAGTGAACTCACCATACTAGGAAATCTATGATCTGAAGCTCAGAGCATTGGAGTTGGAGAATTAGTCTGGAATGGGGTTCAGAAATCAATTAAGGCTTTATTACAAAGTCAAAACTGACTATCAATTTGTTGCTTCCACTACCTAAACCAGACCCTCCCTGTGAGACACTGGTGCCTAAGGTGAAAATTTCTGAACCCACGGCACTCCTCTGACCTATAGATGCTTGATAAGGCCACCTAAGTTAGATAAGTTGGAGCTATGGCTATACGTAGTCATTTTGTGCTTTTGATCTGCCACCCATAGGCTTTTTAACTTTCATTCAACCAGTATCTTTGCTTTCTTTCAGATTCCCTACAGTAGTACACATGGTAACATCATTTCCCTGCCTATAAGTGAACTTGAAATGTTTTCAATGTACTATACTTGAGACTGAAGAGCTGTTAAAATCAGGGGTGCATGTTATTATTTGCTAAAGGAAGAGAAATTCCTATCCTGAACTCCTGAGGACAAGCAGATGCTAAGAAGACCTGTGTTTCCTTGGGGATCCAAACTTCCCTGTGAAGTCTCTGGACTATCAGAACAGCCAGTATGTTGAATGGCTGTTCTGAATGGACTGTTGAATGTCCAACAATTCTGTCCATGCTGAATTTCAGGAAAAGTAGGTGCCCAAATGACTTATTCTAATCATGATTGTCATGATGAATACTGGGTTGCTCCACATGGTCCAAGATTTGGATGCAAAATGACACATTGCTTCCAGTTAGCTCTAGAAGGTAATCAAATTTAAGCAACATCATGAAGATTTCTCAAGGTCATGTTCAGGGTAAGGGTCTAGAGAGTATGAGCTGAGGATGACATCCCTGGACCGGGTTACCAAACTACTGTCTGCAGGTTCCAGTCAGGTCAAGGCTTCTGATGTATTTCAATTTGCCCCATGATGTGTGTCTTTTACTAAATGCTTAAACCCAAGTGAGAGTACACATTCCAGATGGGAGGAAGGTAGAGTGCAAACCTCACTGTCTTAAGTGTACAGAGAAGAATAAACCCCACCATCACCCAGGAGTCACCAAGAATCATTTACTATTTACTTGGACGTCAATAATGGCCCATTCTAATTTCAAATCGACAGATATGGTTCGTAGGGTGTAAAGCCCTGTGTCATTCTTCTTCACATTCAAGAGAAGCAAGGACCCATCATTTCGTACTGTCAATCTGTCATAATATGCATGCCCCAGCATGGTTGAATTGGTGAGGAATGAATGGCTTGCTATCTTCAAATGGTCAAGTGGAAGTACTCCTTTGTGCCAAGCAAAGGCTTGAAGCTTCTTTGGCATATGAAAAACCCACAGAATAACATTGATGTTTTCTTCAACCCTAGGTGGCACCAACGCAATTGTGAGTTGAGAAGGGGTGAGATGCTTCTTGTACCCTAAAAGTGGGCCTAAATGGAAAAAAAAAGAAATAGAAACCCTCAAATATGGTTCTTCTGCATTTGGTAGGAAGAAATATCTCTGAGTCCTGAGCAGGTGTGTCCATGAATCAGCCTTGGTGTGTGAGTGAGGGTGTGTATACCCTACTCGGTGGAGGTCAGCACACAAATTTCATGCTCTTGGTGACCATGAACTTCTCTATGGGACTTTCCCCCTTGACTGTCTACAAGTCTCACCGTTCACTGCTTTCTCTACAGCCTCTGATGTCTGCTCGGTACTTAATCCTTGAAGATCACCTTTACCTCCAGCAGTGCCCCTAAGCCTTGTTGCTTTGAAATCAGCTCTTCTGTCCTCTGTCACTCTGAGCTGAGTCTGGGACAGATGTCTGAATCCAAGGTCACTGAAGATCCCATAGTTTTCTCATGTCTTCCTCAACTCGGGTGCAGGTTTATGGTAAGAGGCCCAAGGGTCTGGGTTGAGGCTGACATCCTTGTCTGAGTTACTCAGTGCAAGTCCACCTCTTTGCAGGTGCAGCCAAGTGAGGTATTCTGGTCCATGAAACTTTGTCCCCCAAATGCATGTCCTGCACTAAATCCTCAAACAACAACATGGAGACACAATACAGAGGGGCAGGAGATCCAGTTTAGGCCTAACACTCTTCAGAATGTACAATGTACTAAACCCCACCCAACAACAGAGTTCACAAAAAAATTACTTACTGTGTACAAAGAATTCTGCAAGTATTATTTCAGGTCTTGAGGTTGCATCAAGTGTTTGTAGAGTGTAGTATCCTGAGTCTTTCCTGGTGACACTCTTGATCAGCAGAGATCCATTTTTGAATACTATCTCTCTGCCACTATGTGAATGTCCCACCAAAGTAACATTGATAGCTATCACATGAGTTGCAATTTCACAACTCTTGAGCACTCTAACTCCTGTGAACCAGGAAAAGACTTTAACATTCTTCGGCAGGTTATGCACAGACAGAAGAACATTTTCCCCTTCAACAGCAATGGGAGGCACTGATTTAATGGTGAGTTGGGAAGTAGTGGGAATCAGCCAGCAGGTTAAAAGGGAGACTAGAAGGGAAGAGAGAAAGTCCATGAACATTGGGACCTCTGTATTTGATGGAAAGATGAGATCTGTGTCCTGAGTGGACAACTCATCACTTAGACTGGGTGGGTAAGTATAAGTGGCACTTTTTTACTTGGAAGGGGTGAACAATATACTCGATCAGTTTCCCTGAACCTGTTTTGTTCTGTGTATGTAACTCTTTGCTTGCATCCCTCAAGGACTCTCCAATTGCCCTCAGCTTTCTGCCTATATTCAGAGTACTTGGACTGAGATGGTATCTCCTGTTACCTCTTGCTCTAGAGATCTTCACTTTTTTGTTTTTTGTTTATTTGTTTTGTTTTCTCTCTTTGGTCTGAATTCTCTGATTCTACAACTAGATGTTCTTTCTGGTCTAACTTACATTTCATTAGTCTAGAAATTTATTAGAAACAAGATGAGCCTGATATCTTTGGAAGGTCCAGAACTGAGAAAGGCTTGGATACCTTTGGATGAGTGGGAGAATGCATGTGTCAAGGATATTCCTATCCAGGAGTACACTTGCAGAATGCTAAAATATGAAGCTAATGAAACATTTAGTACAATAGTTTAGTATTGTTTGTATGTGTGGGGAAGGTGAGTGCTTATATATGTGTGCACTTGTGTGCATTTGTGTATAGGTGAATGTATACACAGCATATACAAGGAAATCACACACTTTATCTGTGTTGAGAATTGAATTGCTGTCTTAAGATTGGCAGCCAGCAGCATGGCAGCCAGCAGCATGAGTCATCTCAATGGCTCTTCCTACTTTTCTTTTTAATTGGACAGTCACTCCCATGGTTGGGGACATCAGTCCTTAGAATATAGTTGTCCATGTGACTGACTTCAATAGAAAACAATGGTGCTATTTCTCCATTATACTATCTTGTGTCACTTTCTGCTGCAGAGTTCCTGCTTCTGTCTATGTCCATTTCCCCAAACCCTAAGACTATCCCCAGGTTCTTGTCTTCTTCAGGAACTTCAACAAGGCTCTGAGCTCCTCTTATCCCACTCAGTGCCAAAAAGTATCCTCCTTACCTGTGAGTAGGAGCCCCTGCCAGGAGGTAAAGTCTTTACAGGAAAGTGCAACAGAGTCCATCATGACCTCTACCACCTGCCTCCTGCTCTGTGTACCCTCTGTGAAAAGCTTCAGCTCCTGTGCTGTTTCCAAACTCTGCTCTCCTGTCAGATCTGCTGTCCTTCCTCCCTTTTATCTCAGTCTCCTCCCAGGTAGGAGCCCATCCTAGAATCATATGAGCTGGTGACATTTTGTATACAAAACACATCAGTTCATTTTCACCTATCTCCTGTCCCCTACCCTCAGGCACTTTCCTCTCATTATGTCTCTATCCACCAGACTGCACATTGAGCAATAAAGCTGATAAAGTCCTCTGTGAACATATGGTACTGTGTGGTTTACCTATGAACAGAAAACCATGTATGATACAAATGAATATGCTTTATACAATTCCCAGAAAACTGATTGTTCTAAATTTCTGCTGCTATGATAAACAACCTGATCAAAAGCAGCTGAAGAGTGCACTAAATTTTCAGGCCAGTCACAGAGCTCAAATCCATCATGAGGGAAGTCGAGGTACACATAAAAGACAAGAATCTGGAGTCAGGAACTGAGGAGGTCATTTACTGGTACTCTCTCATGTTCTTCTCTGTGGGTCTCTGTTTCTATATTTCTGTCTGTCTGTCTGTCTGTCTGTCTGTCTGTCTGTCTCTCTCTCTCTCTCTCTCTCTCTCTCTCTCTCTCAATCCACTATCCTTCTTACACAATCCAGAACCACTTCCATTGGGATAGCAGCACTCACAGTGGCCTCTGTCCTACTACTTCAATGAAGACACTTAAGAAAGACCTCTATAGAGATCTTCAAAGTGATCTATAAAAATATTGACCCAAATGAGTCTCTTCTAGCCCCACTCCTGTAATTTTAGGCTGTGTACATTTGACAGTAAATGCTAACTACAACTGGAAGCTTCCTGGTATCCAAGGAAGTGCCCATCACTATTGTCTGTGACCATCACTTGTGCTCCTGTCCACAGCCTCAGACAGCTGGACCTTCAGAGACAGAACTCAGTTCAGAAGCAGCCCACTCTGATGTTCACTTTCCCACTTCCCTGATTTTCAAGCACAGGAAACTTTGGTGTCAATTAATGACATTTTCATTCATGAGAAATGTACTAAAAAATAGTCTCTTCTGACTCGGGACATGGCTGCCAGGGACCTTCTATTCCCCTTCCAGTCAAAATGGCATCAGAGGTGAGTCAGTCACCAGGTGAGACAGGAACAGACCTGGGAGGAGTGCTATGAGCTGCTTTTAGTCCCAAAACAACTGTACATTTTCATCTTTCATTTGACTGTCTATGAGTAGGTTGAAAAGCAGTGGGTATTCCTATGTCAAGAAGGTCATAAAAGGAAATGCAAGAGACAAGAAGACATGGATTACAGAGAAAAAATTCTACTTGCTTTCTTCTAGTCTCTACATTCCCCTATAATGTTCCTCTCACTGCCTGAGATATTATGTAACTCCCCAAGTCAGACAAAACCTGGAAAAACCAGAGAGACAACAGAGAAGACAACTGAGGGTTACATCAGGAGGCTCAGAAAATGATTGAGACTTGATTGCACCCACACAAACTAGAAAACATTTTCTTCAGCTTACCAGAAAACCAAAGACTCTACCACAAAGTTTAGTGAAAATCCATTCAGCAGAGGATGTAATTTGTAATATATAGTCCTATTGATGCTGGTGGTAGGGTTATGTAGGAGGTAGGCATGAGGTCCCTATTGTTAATAATAATGTGCAGGTAAATGTTTTCCTGAGGATCATGGAGACCACTGTCAATAAGCCCAGTACAACTATACAGATGGGTGAGGGTAGGCAGCACTTTATTCCTGGGTATAAATAAGAGTCTAAGATGTTATTAATGGGGCATTAGATCCTGTCATCAAAAGAGGAATAAAAAGCTACTTCTAAAGCTACTTCTGATATCAAAAGAGGACAGGAGAAGAGCCTGTTCATGAGCAAGCCACAGTGTCTCTCTGGGATAGGAAACAACCACATATGGATCCCAATTAGAGGTCTCACTGAAGCTTAATGGGAATGTATTTGGATACCATACACGTGGCCATAGCTGTACACACACAAAAATACTGAACGTTACTTTCATGTGTTCACTAAGACTGAGTCTGGGATACCCATATTCCTCCATTATGGGCAATAACCTGGTTCTAATGTAAACAGGAATGTACCTTCAACCCTATTCGTGACCCAGCCCTGGGCTGGAAAGTTTTGGCTTGGGATAACAAGGGTTGTCAATTTCAACCAAGGTGTCCACATCGGTGCTTTGGTTCATGAACCCAAGAGGAACTGGGTGCTCATGGTCTACTCTTGTGTTTAAGTGGTTAAAATCACGAAGGAATCAAATTTACTCTCAGCTACCAATGGTGTTGGTTCTGTCATTTCTGCTGACACACATTGGGTTCCAGTTTCAGCACTGACGAAGTCCTTAGTCATTAATTGTGGCACTGGTTGAAGTAGGCTTTCCTTCAGACCATGTGAGAGGCACAGATGAGTTGACTATCATATTGAGATTGTACAGTGAGTCTCAGACTCACAAGTTAATGTTCCCTTCTGTGAAGTTGGAGTTATCAGTTGTAATGTTGGACTCAGATAGCAGTGATTTTCAGGCAGGACAGAGAGAAGATGGCCATCTGTGGGAACTCTGATCCTTGCAAAGGCCACTTTCTTCTAGTTATGTCTCTCTTAACTCCATCCCCAATAAATAGCCTTAGGAGACTAGATAGAAGTGACTCAGGCAAATGCAGGAGGACATGAGTTCTACAGAATGATGACCCAGAGGTGCTGGATGGGAGAAACAGTGTGTGTCACATGTAAGCTGAGCCTCAGTGCTTGATGTTATACACCATGAAGCTAAATGAAAAGCTCCATTGACATACACTATCCTTACTGACACACTGCCTGCCTGGAGCCAAAGAATTCTGTGTCCCTCCAGCTGCACTGATCTCCAGTCTGTAGCCTAGACCAGCAACTTTCAAGACTTTAGTGTTAAAAGCTCTCTTACAGGTAGGACTGAAAAAACTTCACTTTAAGATTCCAGAGTAGCACCCCACCTGTCCTCATGATTTCATCTGTGTACATAAATCCCATATGAGACTAGAATTCAGGTATTATGCAAACATGAGGTGTTTAAAATCAGTGATTTTCTGAGAGAAAGAGAGAGAGAGAGAGAGAGAGAGAGAGAGAGAGAGAGAGAGAGAGAGAGAGAAAGAGAGAGAGAGATCCCTCTGTTAGATGAAAGATATACTGGGAGGCACAAATAAAGACAAGCATTTATGTTGCAGAAGTGGACAGTAGCACACAAGAAAACAAATGATATACTGTCTAGTATATGGAATGCTACAAAAAGTATTCAGATACATGAGCCTCAGTTCTGGAGTCAAATATCACTGTCTATTTGGTTTTTTGGTTCCTGAACAAGATATCCTCTCAAGATCTTGTATCCTGTGTCTCTCAGAGACCAGTCTATGCAGGAGAGACTTCAGAATGCAGAAGCAAAATAGCTAATGGGACAGGCCCCGTATCAGGCCCTCAACTTCACCCAGGAAGCAGATATGAGCTCCAGACACCTGAGCTCCTTCCCCACCAGAGGAGAGGTGGCCTGCAGAGAGTATTTTGACCACTGAGACTTAGGAGAGAGTTGGACTCCCAGGAGTGCTGACAAAGGCTAACAGAATCGCAGGAGGAACAAGCTCTAGCCAGAGACAGCTATAACAATTAACTCCAGAGATTACCAGATGATGAAAGGCAAACGTAGGAATCTTACTAACAGAAACCAAGATTGATCACCATCATCAGAACCAAGCACTCCTGCTAGTCCCAACAAACTAGAAAATCAAAATTTGGATTTAAAATCATATCTGATGATGCTGGTAAAGGATTTTAAGTAGAAAATGAATAACCCAGTTAAAGGAATACAAGAGAACACAGCAAAATAGGTAGAAGGCCTTAAAGAGGAAGCACAAAAATCTCTTAAAGAATTACAGGAAAACACTGCTAAACAAGTACAAGCCCTTAAAGAAGAAACACAAAAATCCCTTAAAGAATTACAGTAAAACACAAACAAACAGGGGATTGAATTGAACAAAACCATCCAAGATCTAAAAATGGAAATAGAAACAATGAAGAAAACCCACAGAGAGACAACTCTGGAGATAGAAACCCTAGGAAAGAAATCAGGATACATAAATGTGAGCATCAGCAACAGAATACAAGAGATGGAGGAAAAATCTCAGATGCAGAAGATTCCATAGAGAACATGGACACAACAATCAAAGAAAATGCAAAATGCAAAAAGATCCTAACTCAAAACATCAAGGAAATCCAAAACACAATGAGAAGACCAAACCTATGGATACTAGGAATAGATGAGAATGATGATTTTCAACTTAAAGGTCCAGTAAATATCTTCAACAAAATGATAGAAGAAAACTTTACAAACCTAAAAAAGAGAGAACCATGAACATACTAGTAGCCTACAGAACTCCAAATAGAATGAACCAGAAAAGAAATTCCTCCCGACACATAATAATCAGAACAACAAATGTACTAAATGAAGATAGAATATTAAAAAAAAGTAAGGGAAAAGGGTCAAGTAACATATAAAGGCAGACGTCTGAGAATTACACCAGACTTCTCACCAGAGACTAAGAAAGCCAGAAGATACAGGACAGATGTTATAAAACCCCTAAGAAAACACAAATGCCAGCTGAGGCTACTATACCCAGCAAAACTTTCAATTACCATAGATGGAGAAACCAAAGTATGCCATGACAAAGCGAAATTCACACAATATCTTTCCATGAATCCAGGCCTTCAAAGGATAATAAAGGGAAAACACCAACACAGGGAGGGAAACCAAACTCTAGGAAAAGCAAGAAAGTAATCCTTCAACAAACCTAAAAGAAGACAGCCACAAGAACAGAATCCCAACTTTAACAACAAAAATAACAGGAAGCAATAATTACTTTTCCTTAATATCTCTTAATATCAGTAGACTCAATTCCCCAATAAAAAGACAGAGACTAACAGATTGGCTACACAAAGAGGACCCAACATTTTTCTGCTTACAAGAAACCCACCTCAGGGAAAAGGACAGACACTACCATAGAGTGAAAGGCTGGAAAATAAATTTCCAAGCAAATGGTCCAAAGAAACAAGCTGGAGTAGC
Source organism: Mus pahari (assembly GCF_900095145.1). NCBI lineage: Eukaryota > Metazoa > Chordata > Mammalia > Rodentia > Muridae > Mus > Mus pahari. The sequence continues at coordinate 211 of NW_018392036.1, read as the reverse complement.
CATTGTAATATTGAATAAAATTGAATTCCAACCCAAAGTTATCAAAAAAGACAAGGAGGGGCAGTTCATACTCATCAAAGATAAATATCTTCCAATATGAACTCTCAATTCTGAATGTCTATGCTCCAAATGAAAGGGCACCCACATTCATTAAAGAAACTTTAGTAAAGCTCAAAGCACACATTGCACCTCATACAATAATAGTGGGAGA
>NW_018392035.1:11933-22029 GCF_900095145.1 Mus pahari | reverse complement strand
GTGCTCTTAACCACTGAACCATCTCTCCAGTCCAATAGTCAAAATTTCCAAACACCTTGAGTATTCTTTAACAAAAATTTTCAAACTTATAAAACANGTAAATTCACATTTACCAATCCCACTATTTCTTTTTTCAAGTTTTTATACAGTGGATATCTGTGTCTAGAAGGTGTTGGGGCCTCTTGGAGGTTAAGCTAGGCTTGTGCTGATGCGACAACACGTANTGGGGCAATGAAAATGTGACCTAGGAATTGTGGAACTGCTTGCCAGCTGGCCAGCTGCATTTGCCAGCTGCACTTCCCAGCTGCAATTTCTTCCACCTACATGATCTGGATGTTGTGTGCTTGGGTACNGTGTTGGGCACCCATGTCGCGGTACCACTGTGTGACTGCACCAGCCATGGTCAGGACCCGGTACTCTCGGTACATGTTCTGTGTGCCACTGCGGGAGTCATGGGGCAGCCAGATGCTGAACCTCTTCACACNCAGGGGTGACTTCTCAAACACCTGCCCACAGTACACAATCTCCCCAAATGACTTCATCTTCTTCAGCTGTGACACAAAGTCCCAGAAGGGAGACTTGGCCACCACATGGTTGNGTGTAAAGATTCGAATACGGTACAGNAGGNGTGTGTGGNATTTTGTGGATGGCAAGCAGCACCCCACTGCCTTGTACTCNNGAAGCATGCCTNACACCTTCATGGCACTAGACCAGCCCCACTTTATTGATGCAAATGTTCATTCCCATTCCCTTCTATTTATTTATTTGTACCAAATAGCCTGACCAAATCAACATTCAAAAGAAAAGAACTACACATGGTTACTAGTCCTGTATGTACTGAGAATCAAACTTGGGTCCAATGAAGGACCAGCTAGTGCTCTTCGACACTGGGCCATGACTCCAGCCCATTGACATGCACTTTCAGTCCTGCTGATAGCAACTAATTTAAAAATATCTCTGTCCATCANTTTTTAAAGAAAAATATTGATTTCAAATCCAAATTGAAGCACACCCCCAATACACAAACAGTTTAGTAAAAGAACTTGTAAATGTGATATTTAATTGTGGGCTGGCTTTTACTTTCAGAGAGTTCATTAGTATCTTGGTGGTAGACATAGTGCTGAATTAAGTAGCTGAGAGTACTATGTCTTGAACTATAAGACAAGAGAGAAGGGGAAAGAGAGAGAAAGACAGAAAGATGGAGGCAGAGACAGAGACACACACACACACACAGAGAGAGAGAGAGAGAGAGAGAGAGAGAGAGAGAGAGAGAGAGAGAGCGCGCGCGAGAGAGAATATCTTCATCTGCTGTGTGCCTTTCAAACTTCTCAGCCTACCCCAAGTGACACACTTCCTCTCATAGGGTTACAACCCCTTATCCTTTTAATCTTTTCAAATTTTGCCACTTTTAATGACTAAAAATTTAAAGACATGAACCTATAGGCAACATTTTTAGTCAAACTACCATAAGTACTATGCCTAACTGTTCCCAATCTTGACTCTCTTGCAGCTGGTGTCACTTTCATTGCTCAGTGTACTCTACATATTAAGAGGAAACTGTCAGTTAACTAAAAATTTTGGCTCGAGATTTGATTTTCAACTATAAAAATACCATGAACGTAATACAAAATGCAGAGGAAATAGGATTAAAGATACAGGAACAAATTCCATTACCTGAGGACTGGGAGATGATGCATTTCAATACACAGGTGAGCATGTGACAGCCCACTGACAATAGGAATGAACTGACCTTAACTAAAGTCCTAAACAGAAATGAGATTTTTCTCGCTTTGCAAATCAAGAAATCACTGATAGAGGACATATCACATCTTCCAAAGGGAGGAAGAGATGTCTTCTTGAATTATGGCTCCCCTTGAAAACTAATTTTGCCTAAGATTGCTTGGTGACATTCCAAGGAAGCAGCTGAAAATGCCCATGAAAGTAACTCTGTTCCTAATTTTTATCATATTCATCTATTTTTTATTTACTTTGATAGCAATGCCACATAATGTAGAGATCAAAGGATATGGTATGTCAACCACCTATCTCTTTCCACAGTATGAGGTTCTGAGAATCTTAATCAAGTTATGAGACTTGGTGGGCATGGCTTTTACATGACATGAGATGAGAGATTCATGTCATGACATGAGAGATGACTTGACATTACACTTAAAACGATTGTCTTTCTACAATAAAGGTTCTATTATTGCATGCTTTATATCACAAAGGTAAATTTTTTTATTTCTAAATTTACTTATTTTTTAAATAAATGTGTGTAGCAACCATTGTTGACAGGTATGCCCCAAATGTGGCAAAGATGTTATTATCAGACATAGACTCAAGATTTTGACCTTGAAAAAATAACCTTCCTAGTATATGTACTGTCACAGTTTAACCTCTATTGGGTCTTCCATCTGTAGGGAACGGGTTTCTGGTTGCAGGTGAGCAAGGGTCGGCAAGAATGGGATGACAAACAGACAGGGCATGATGGCAAGTGCTGAATCTGAAAGTAATTTGTCCAATTGAGCATCAAACTTTTTATACAGAAGAAAATAGGGAATTTAGGTGACACATCAGCAAGGTGCAGTGAGGTACCAGATGCTTAATGACTCTAACACTAAACAGAGGAATGCAACTTCAAAGACTGACAGGAACTGGGCAATAAAACAACTGAGACAAAGTCAGCTCTATCTAAGGTCAGCTATATTCCTACAATCCAGGTGGGAGGTGTTTACACTCCCAGGGCAAGGGCTTTCACGCCCAAGTCATGGTTCTAATTAGGGAGTTCCACTCATGAATAACGCAATACTCTAGTTCCTCCTTAAACCACAGCCCAATCTACTTCCTAAGCCATTGTAAATTCCTGTATATGGGAGTGACTTTGCTTTTATTCTAAGTGATAGTGTGGGGAGACTTTCTACTAATAAGTAATGTAGTCTGCCATACATGACTATAATAAGAATTTTAAACTTACTTTGCTAAGCTTGCCCTGAGATTTGTAACTCTATGTAGTAGATAGTAATGCCTGATTTCTTTCACTATCTCTCTTACAATCGTAGAGGCAATTCTGAATGTAACTGAATAGGCAACATTCTTTTTTTGTTGTTGTTGGTTTTTTTTTGTTTTGTTTTTTTGGGACAGAGTTTCTCTGTATAGCCCTGGCTGTCCTGGAACTCACTTTGTAGACCAGACTGGCCTCAAACTCAAAATCCGCCTGCCTCTGCCTCCCAAGTGCTAGGATTAAAAGCATGCACCACCACGCCCGGCAATAGGAAACATTCTTACTGAATTCCAAGCCCAGGGTTGGCTCAAGGACTACCTAGGGCCTTGGTGAACTCCAGGAAGCAAAGTTCAATTTTCTTAGGTATTTGGCAAGTCATTGCTTGGAGACATCTATAATAAAACAATATTGGAAGACAGCACACAGATGCATTCGCAAGGACAATACGTGCTATCAGATGCCACAGTTCCAGGAAACTGAGTTTCTGTAAATTTTTCCACCTTGGGACTGCATCCAGGCTTTTGGCCTGTCATGCATGTCACTACTGGATTGGATGTAGCTATGTACAAACGAGATAAGATGTGAAACCTGTTATTTCACATGAGCATCCCAAATAGAAGTTACAAAATATGCTGCTGAAACTTTTTGCCAACATTAAGTTCTCCCTTCATATACATACAACATTAGAAAAAAAAAAAGACCACAGAATATTTGGTTAATAAGCCATAACGGTGCTGGGCATGGTGGTGCATGCCTTTAATCCCAGTACTTGGGAGGCAGAGGCAGGCGGATTTCTGAGTTCGAGGCCAGCCTGGTCTACAAAGTGAGTTCCAGGATAGCCAGGGCTATACAGAGAAACCCTGTCTCAAAAACCAAAACCAAACCAAACCAACCAACCAACCAAACAAACAAACAAACAGAAGTCCTAAAGGCCTGGCCTTTTGTTTTTATTTGATACTGGATTTAAACCAAAGTTCCTAATACACTTTTACCCTGTACTGAAAAGACTAGGAGTGATAGTCAAATAACTATTTGTGAATGAACTCTATGCAGTTTCTGGAAATTTGCAGCAGTAACTACTACCAGTAAATAAGGATCTTTTCATCTTTGTTTTAGAGAACGCATGGTGTTATTAACTAGCATATACTGTGTATGTCAATATCTCCATCGCATACATGTTAGTGCACACACCTATTCCTAGTTCTCCTATGGTGAAATACAGATTTGATAGGTGAGAATACATGGACACTCAAGGCATCTAGCCTGTAAGGCATAATAAGGAACAACAAGAACAAAGTCTTAATCATTGAATGGAATCTAAGAATGTGTGAAATATTGTCCTTTATCCTCAAATACAAATCTTGGGAAACACATGTAAACACAGAAAAAAGGACCATGCAAACCATAGTTTGTTTTCTATCACTGTGTTAAAGAGCATAGGTAAAGGCAACTCATAAAGGAAAGAGGTGTATTTGGCTTGTACATTGAGCCTACAGTGCATCATTTAGGGAAGAAAGGCTGAAACTGAAGCAGAACAGAAATGATACAGCCAGGAATTGAAATAGAATCCATGGAAGAATTTGATTTACTGGATTGCTGCCAAGACTCATGTTCATCCATCTTTCTAATACTCCTCAGGACCACCTGCCCATATGTGAGGTTCTCAGTGTCTACAGAGATCATTATGCAGGAAATTTCACTACACGCTTTCCCGCACTACAGTCTGTTGTATGCATTTTTGGAACTGTGGTTTCTCCTTCCCAAAGAATGCTCACTTTTATCATTTCACACACACACACACACACACACACACACACACACACACACACACACACACACATGCATTTGATGTCAACTCAACAAATACAGCATTACCAAATGTTAACCTTTGCTCTTTACATTATTCTCAAGATTTTCCTTTTTGTCTTATCATATTATAACCATCCAATGTTTAAATTTTCTCATTTATTTAAAAATTTTCAACACTTTAAAGACTCAATGTTTCCTTAATATATCCATTCTCTTAACTGTGGGCTCTTGATATATTAAAATCAAGTTACATACTTTCTTCTAAGATGGAAGAAGTACTGCACAGTTGCAACACAAACACAAGATAAAAACCTAGTGTTGTAAATAACTGGGTGTTGTTGGGTCCTGCAAGGCCTTGGTAGGGACAGAATGACATAGTTCCTGACCCCAGGACAGGACCAGCCAGCCTACCGAGGCCTGCCGGAGAGTTGATGGCTGACATGGCAATGCAGTTTTTTTTTTTTTTTTTTTGTATAAGAATGTCCACATTTTACATTCCTCCGTCAAGGAATGTCCTCCCTGTAAATGTTAATGACTCCATGATAATCAGAGAGAGCCTGGAAGTCTGGAAGGTAAAGGTGTAGCTAATGTCTCAGCAAAATGGTGAATTCTAGGACCTTCTGGACAGCCCATAAGGCTGTGGAAAAGAACTCTAAATTCATGGGTTTAAAAATATATGATTTCTCAAAAGATAAGGGTGCAATATGAACTACATGAGAAGTTTCTCAAATCTAAAGGAACAAAAGCAGCAGAAAAGAGGGAACTTGTCTGAAAGGAAAGGAAGAAGATAATGAGAGGGAGTGGTGATCTCAGGAGATCCTACTGAGCTAAGTTGTTGTTGTTCTAAGTCTTTGTTGTTTGTTTGTTTGTTTGTTTATACTTACAGGGACAGATTCCTGAGTTCTGTCCTAGTCTGGGACAGGCTGTGATAGAAATGGTAATTTCAGGGTGAGGTCCCACCCAGCTAATTTACCATCTCTGCTTAACAGAGGCAGGTTGATCTCTTGAGTTCTTTTGCAATATTAAAAGAAACAGTGTGTTTGCTGTCTCCTAAGAATTAAGGGACTGCAGTCACTGAATGCCAATTCGTAGGATGATAAAATGGGAACCTGGAGTAAACATCCAAATCAATAGGTAAAATAAAAGAATCTTTTAGAATAGCAAGAGAGAAGTGATTGGGGATAGAGAGAGGGCTATCTTGAGATCTCCAGAGAAAGCAGAACATAGAGCAATCTGGAAAGCTGTCTCCAGCAGTACATAGGCCATAAACTAGGGCTCACTTTGACTTTGAGTAGTTTATTTAGCCACTCTCAGGCACCATTTCTCAGCATCTCTCTCTGAGCCAGGCTGGTCTTTGGCGAGCTGTCCTGTGTTGGACTTCAAATCTTTGTCAAAAGGGGATTGTGCTGCTTCACTTCTCTTGTCCTGCCATCAACAGCACACAAAAATTGTCACATAGACTCATGATTGGCCATCACAATATCCTGGGATCACTAGCATGTTAGAGCCCCACTAGACTTTGAACATTTCTTTAAGTGCTTCTCAGACATCTATGATAACTCTGTTGCAAATTCTGTTTAGCTTTGTACCCCGTATTTATTTGGGTTATGTTGCTATCTAAATTCTTCAAATTTTGCTGAACTTTGGCTATTAGCCCTCTGTCAGATGTAGGGTTGGTAAAGATCCTTTCTCGATCTGTAGGGTGCTGTTTTGTCCTATTGATAGTGTCCTTTGCCTTTCAGAAGCTGTGCAGTTTCATGAGGTCTTATTTATCAATAGTTGATCTTAGAACCTGAACCAATCTCAGCTCCTGTACCAAGGTAGACAAGGGTATGTTCCACTTTCTCTTCCGTGAGATTTACTGTATCCATTTTTATGTTGAGGTCCTTGATCTGGACTTGAGTTTTGTGCAGGGTGATAAATATGGATCTACTTTCATTCTTGTATATGTAGACATCCAGTGAGACTATCTCCATGTGTTGCAGGTGCTTTCTTCTTTCCTCTGCATACTTTTAGCTTCTTTACCAAAATCAAGTATCTGTTGGTCTTTGAGTTTATTTCTGGGGCTTTGATTTGATACCCTTGATCAAAAAGTGTGTGTTTTTGTAAAAATACAACACAGTTTTTATTTTGTATTTTTTTTTTTTACTTTTTGGTTTTTCGAGACAGGGTTTCTCTGTATAGCCTTGGCTGTCCTGGAACTCACTCTGTAGACCAGGCTGGCCTTGAACTCAGAAATCCACCTGTCTCTGCCTCTCAAGTGCTGGGATTAAAGGCATGCACCACCACTGCCTGGCCAATGCAGTTTTTAAAATCACTGTTGCTATGTATGCTTGAGGTCAGGGATGGTGTACGTGGGCTTTGAGACCTCCTATGTTCCACCTTTCTGCCTTCAGAAAACAGTCTTCTCCCTCCCTTTGGATCGAGATGTAGAACTCTTGGCTCCTCTACCACCATGTCTACCTGGACAGTACCTTGCTTACCACAAGATGATAATTGGCTGTACCTCTGAAATTGTAAGGCAGCTCCAATTAAATCTTGTTTTTTAAAAAAGGTCCTTGTGTCTCCTCACTGCAATGGAATCCCTAAGACAACTTCTAACCAGATCAACATCAAATAAACTCTTTTTTTTTTCGTTTTTTCAAGATGATTTCTCTGTATAGCCTTGGCTGTCCTAGAACTCACTCTGTAGACCAGGCTGGCCTTGAACTCAGAAATCTGCCTGCCTCTGCCTCCGAAGCACTAGGATTAACGGCATGTGCCACCACTGCCTGGCTAACTTCTAAGCTTTCTGTCCTGCAGAAAACTGTCTTGGTATCAATAATACTCCAAAGGCACAGGATTAAATATCTGTTACAGACTCAATATATGTTTTACATTATAGTGTACTGAGTAGATCAAGGTAATATGGGGTTCTAAATGAGACCCAAATAAAGAAAATTGTACTTGTTAAGGGTCTGCTGATGTTTTTTCTTTTTACCTGTTAAAACTATTAAAGTTATATTTATTTCTATATTGTTCCCTATAGTGTTTTTCATTCCTCATGTTCCAAGTTAAAAGTCAACCTTATTTGATTTGTTCTTTCTCAATAATTTGTGATTTACACATCATACTTTGTTACCATTGTTTCATGGTGTGTTCTGTGAACTGGTTGACAGTTAACTAAATTATTAAATGCAAAATAATCTGTATTTGTATCATTTACTATGGTCCCCAGCCTTGAGTTTGAGTATAAACAGCCTCCACTGCATGTAATCAGGAATGTTTCTCTCTTCTAATTCAGAGTAGACTTCAAGTGTCACTTGGTGGTAAAATAAAATTTGACATTACACTTCAAGAGTTGCTCCTGGTTTTACATACCAGAACAATATTCACTCAAAAATGTAATTCCATTTGAGATGGGTTATACTGTGGAAGTGACTATGTAGACCGGCCTGGCCTCAAATTCATGGATATGAATTTACCTCCAAAGTCCTCGAATTACTAGCATGTGCTACCATGCTTGGCAGTATTCATTTTTGAAAATGGTTATGTGGGAACTGATGGCAAACACATGAAATGATCTTAAGAGGGATTATATTGTAGCCGTTCTTCAATTCTCCTTTTTAATCTATGTTTACATTTGTTCTTCTTTTCCATATTGTGCGTGTGTGTGTGTGTGTGTGTGTGTGTGTGTGTGTGTGTGTAGCAGCACAGACCTTTCTCAAATTCACAGTGATCTTTTTAGCTCTTTGCTCTCAGTGCTGGGACTCTACTCTACCCAGCTTGAAAAATAAGTTTTAAGGTGTACATTGTCTCTATTTTTTTTAACAAATATAAATTTAATCATTATTTTCTGTGTATGACTGTTTGTCCATATGTGTGTCTTTTTACTCTGTTCGATTGGACAGGGAGGCCAGGGAATGTTGTCAGAATTCCTGGAGCTGCAGTGCACATAGGAATGTGAGACCTTATGTATTGAGAATTAAGAAAGCTGGTGCTCTAGGAGATGTTTCAGTTTCTTAAACCTTTGAGTTATTTTCCACCTCAAGTTTTCTATTCTTGATAATGTTTCCCACTCAAGACATTCTAGGTTCCTTGTGGGCCAGAGTTCTATTGAATAGGCCCCTGAAGTTGTGAGACTATAAAGAGAACCACACTAATAAATGAGGATAAAATCCAAGTGCAGATTGATTTGTCAACCTGTACCAGAATTCAAGGAGTGTAATATCATGTGTTTCATCGTCAGCATAACACAGTACAATTTGGAAAAAGGTTTCCAGGCAGAAATCAGTCCAATCAGTGCAATTCCAAGTCCACAATTAAGCTTACTATGTGGCTCCATAGAAACTCTTTTACAGAGTACAAGTGACTGTGATGGTGGGTACTGTGGGTAAAAGACCTGGCATCTAATGTGGTTTCTGACCAATCATAGAGATGTCAGCAGGCCATAAAGGACATGTGGCATGTCCCCTAAGAGTTTAAGACAGTCATTTTAGAGAATTTGGGTAAGGTCTGCCACTATAGCAAATGTTATGTGAGATCTGCCTACACAAACCAAAAAGGTTACTGGGCCATTAAGAAAATCCATTCAGGACTTGAGAGATGGCTCAGCAGTTAAGAGCACTGACTGCTCTCTTCTGAAGGTCCTCAGTTCAAATCCCAGCAACCACATAGTGGCTCACAACCATCTGTAATGTAATGTATGTTCTCTTCTGGTGTGTCTGAAAGCAACTACAATGAATAAATCTTTTTTAAAAAGAAAGAAAGGAAGAAGGAAAGAAGGAAGGGAGGGAGGGAAGGAGGAAGGAAAGAAGGGAAGAAAGAAAAGAAGATAGGAAGGAAGAAAATCCACTTCCATACTTTTAGATTGAATGTAGGTATTTTATTTCCTTTACTGAGTGCATGCCTCTGAATAACATTAAAAATGCTGATAACTGACCTTTCCTTGAAGTTTTTGTATTTGCATTCTCTGTTCTTTGTATATTAGAACTGTGGCATTGATATGTATATCTGTTAAATCATACATTATGATTAACAGGTATCATTGAGCAATCTACTTTCAGAACATCATTTATTTACTTGATTATCTGCTAAGACATTATGGTATAAGGTGAACATCCTTGAGGGATTACTGTCCATCATTTTTACCATTTTGCATATGTTTCTGAATGATTTTGAATTAAGAATGCCCTTAAATATCTCTACTTTTTACATTGTGACTCTGTTCAGAAGTGAATTTGTTTAACTTAGAATTCTTAGGACTAAGTGAACCTGTTTGTGAACATATTCAGACTCCCTAAGTAG
>NW_018392035.1:6664-11083 GCF_900095145.1 Mus pahari | reverse complement strand
ACAAGCTTGCAATCCCACCAGCAATGGAGGAGTGTTCCTATTTCTCCACAACCTCGCCTAAAAAGTCCACCAGAGAACTCCTAAACCTAAGTAGAATCTTAATGCCTCCTTTATTAATTAAAAAATGAAAGCATTGCTTTGGAAATGACTCCCAGGGTCTTCTTTCCTGCAACAGGAACGAAATCTTTCTCATTTCTTATGTGTTTGCTTTTGTGATGGTTATTTTCGGTAGTTGTTTTTTTTTTGTTTGTTTGTTTTGTTTTGTTTTGTTTTGAGACAGGGTTTCTCTGTGTAGCCCTGGCTGTACTGGAACTCCCTTTGTAGACCAGGCTGGCCTCAAAGTCAGAAATCCTCCTGCCTCTGCCTCCCAAATGCAGGGATTAAAGGTGTGTGCCACCACGCCTGGCTTTTATTTTTATTTTTATTTATTTATTTATTTATTGGTATTCTCGGTAGTTGTATTAGTCAGTGTTCTCTAGAGTCACAGAACTTATGGGTAGTGTCTATATAGTAAGGGAATTTGTTGATGACTTACAGTCTCTAGTCCAACTCTCCAACAATGGTTGGCAGTAGTTAGGAATGGAAGTCCAAGGATCTACCAGTTTCTCAGTCCCACAAAGCAAGCAGTCCAAGAAAAGAGAGTAAATCTTCTTTCTTCCAAGGTCCTTTAATAGGTCTCCAGCAGAAGGGGTGGCCCAGATTAAAGGTTTCTGTCATCACGCCCTGATCTGGGACTTGTTTTGTCCTAGATGACCTTGAATTTAGAGATCTTAATGTCTTAATCTTCTGGGATTCATAGCCACTGTGCCTCAAGATCTCCGTGCCAAGATCCAGGTCAAAACCTTATATCTCCCTGTCTCCAGATTAGGATCAAAAGTGAGCCTTCCAATTCTGGATTGTAGTTCATTCCAGATATAGTCAAGTTGACAACCAGAAATAGCCACTACAGTAGTCAAGTTGTCTATACATGGAATTAACTAAAACTGCAACAATTCAGTATTATGAGGGATTTTTCTTAATTATATCTTTTTTAGTTATAAACCCTTTTTTGAATCTGGATCTTTTCGAAGTGATAAGAAATACCTTTTATGTAGGCCACAGCTTCTGGTGGCAGCCTACATTTATAAAGGTCATTGAAGATAGCAGTTCTTTCTCCTTGTCGTGGTATCCTATTTCTGTCTAGCAAGTACATTTTTTAAAACTGGCATTAGAACCTCCTTCTTCATAATTCTGTTATATTCTGAAGGCCAGTCAAGACATTCAGCCAAGTGGACTGAAGCACTACAGTATTCTTCATCTGTCCATTTGCAGACAGCCATTGTTGGACTAGTTCGACCACAGCTTGCAAGCCATTCCAATAAATCCACTTTCTACATACACAGATCCGTTCCATCAGTTCTGTTCATCTAGATAGACTTACTAATACAGCTGTGTTTTTTCCCCTTCCTGCTGAGGGAGAGGTGCTGGCCAACAACAGTGCTCCACATTGTTTATCACCTGCCTCCTGCTTTTCCCCCAGGGCTGTGTAAAGTCTCATACCTGCCAGGTGAAACATAGCTGCAATTTACCTGACCCAACCATGAAACCACAGAACAAAAATCTTAGTGTTTTCTAAAATCTCTCTTTAATTGTTAACATTCTTAGCACCCTTCCCTTGTGGGCCAGATTATTAAACTGCAAGTTGAATAACAGGGCTTGCATGCTGTCAACCTTGCAAGAAGGGGAAGAGCTGGAAAAGAATAGGGTAGGGTGTTAGAGGACCAGCCCAATTAAAATGTAAATCTCTCCAGATCTCAAAAGGTCTAGCCCTAGAGAGAAGCCTGGGAGAGGAACCATCTTGTCTGAAAAAGAATTGGCCCTGGACCAGAAGCACGAGCCAGGAATCACTATGCTGTGTGCCTTTCTCACACTCTAACCTTTTTGGTTTTTTTTTTTGTTTGTTTGTCTTTTGTTTTTTGTTTTTCGAGACAGGGTTTCTCTGGAACTCTCTCTGTAGACCAGGCTAGCCTCGAACTCAGAGACCCACCTGCCTCTGCCTCGCAAGTGCTGGGATTTAAGGTGTGCTCCACCACCTCCCAGCCCCTCACACTCTAACCTTAAGGGAGGTGCTTATGTCACTCAAGACTTGTTGGCCAATTAGGGCCTCCTGTCTGACCTGCCAGTCAGAAGTGGAGGAGAGTGCTTCTGGGTGCCATGTTGCTTGTTCAATGTTATTGATGAGTAGGCTGGAGTGGTTTGTGTGTCCTGCTCTGTGTGCTACTGCTCAGTGCTGTGAGAGGAATTCAGGCGAGCCCTGAACTTGTGATATGGTGAGTATATGGCAGCTGCTTCCAATGTGAAGGAAAAAGGCGATTGATCAGCTGGAACGAGTATGAAGCTGCAATTTACCTGACCCAACCATGAAACCACAGAACAAAAATCCTCCCTGGGGCTGGATGGGAACTGCACCTAGACAGGGCCACCTGTAAGGTTGTTTGTGGTCTTCGCTGCTCCCAGAGCATGAAGGTGACCTCCGAATAACTTTGCTCTGGGGCTGCCTCTGTGGAAGCATTTGGAGTATGAGCTTGTGTGTTGAGTCATTCTTGACAAGATTGCAAACACAGAAATGCCTAGTTTCTACAGTATCTTCTACAATTTTTGCCCTTTGTTTTAACGTTGTGATGTAACGTTGTGTGTGTATTTGGAGTTAATATGAGAAAGTTGTAAAGGTCACCTCTTGTCTTGGGTAGCAGTCCAATATTAAGCTGTGCAGCACTGTTTTAGATCCTCCGAGTTTATCCCATTGTGTAATACTGTCTGCTGACTTCATACATACTATTCCCCTCCAAGAAAGAGTATAGAAGATGGTATTCTTCTTAAGATTCTTACTTGGCATAATATATAGCTGGTGGGAGACCACCCCATCCCATCCTTTGAACTTTGTACCTTCTGCTTTTCTTCTCCTTTTCATCCTTTGGCATCTTCCACTTAAGACCGTGTCACTGTTTCAGGTCTCTGGTGAACTTAAGAAGTCTATACAGAGAAAACCTGTTTCATAATACCAAAAAAAAGGAGGAAGAAGAAGAAGAAGAAGAAGAAGAAGAAGAAGAAGAAGAAGAAGAAGAAGAAGAAGAAGAAGAAGAAGAAGAAGAAGAAAAGAAGAGAAAAATAAAAAAGAAGGAGGAGAGGGAGGGAGGGAGAGAGAGAGAGAGAGAGAGAGACAGAGACAGAGAGACAGAGAGAGACAGAGAGAGAGAGAGAAAGAAAGAAAAGAAAAGAAAAGAAAGAAAGAAAGAAAGAAAGAAAGAAAGAAAGAAAGAAAGAAAGAAAGAAAGAAAGAAAGAAAGAAGAAAAAGAAAAGACTTAAGGATGGAAGGCTGTCTCTTTGAGCATTAACCAGTGCTGGATGCATGCTATTATTAAAGAGATAGTTCTTTTCTTTTTAAATTTGTTTTATTTATTTACATTCCAAAACTCCCCAGTCCCAGTCTCCTTTCTAAAAGTCTTCACTCCATCCCCCTCTCGTTTTCCTCTATTCCTGGGAGAGTTTTGAGAAAAGAAAACTTTTCTCAGTTTTCTGTCAAACTGTCAGCTTAAGTTCCAGAGTGGTTGTCCACATTTACAATCCTACAAGAGATGGAGGAGGGTTTGCCTTTCTCAGTGTCCTTGCCAGCATGTGTTGTTCCTTGAGTGTTCAGTTTTAGCCGTTCTGATTCATGCAAAGTAGAATCTCAGGGTTGTTTTTGTTTGCATTTACCTGATTAGCAACAATATTGACCATTTATTTAATTGATACTAGGTCATTTGAACTTCCTCTGTTGAGAATTCTGATTAGCTCTGTATCCCATTTTTAATCAAGTTGATTGTTTTCTTGGCATCTAACTTCTTGAGTACTTTATAACTTTTGGATATTAGCCTTCTATTGGCTCTAGGGTTAGTGAACATCTTTTCTCAATTTGTAGGCTGCTGTTTTGTCCTATTGGCAGGGTCCTTTCCCTTACAGAACCTCTTCATTTTCAAGAAATTTATTAACTATTGATCTTAGAGCCTGAGCCATTGGTGTTCTACTCAGGAAATTCTGTCCTGTACCAATGCGTTCAAGGGTGTTTCCCACTTTGTCTCCTACTAGATTCAGTGTATCTGGTTTTATGTTGAGGTCCTTGATCCATCTTGTGCAGGATGATAAATTTGATATGTGTAGTGCCAGTAAGACCAGCACAATTTGTTGAAGATGCTTTCTTTATCTATTGTATGGTTTTTGCTTCTTTGCCAAAGATCACCCATTGTCCATAGTTATATGAGTTCATTTCTGGCTCTTCGATTCTATTCAATTGATCTATCTGTCTGTCTCTGTACCAATACTATTCGGTTTTTATCACTATTGCTGTGTAGTGCAACTTGAGATCAGGAATTGTGATTCCTCCAGAAGTTCTTTTATTG
>NW_018392035.1:2836-6523 GCF_900095145.1 Mus pahari | reverse complement strand
TTTTGTGGTTTTTTTTGTTTTTTTTGTTTTTTTTGTTTTTTTTTTTTTGGTTTTTCGAGACAGGGTTTCTCTGTATAGCCCCGGCTGTCCAGGAACTCACTCTGTAGATCAGGCTGGCCTCGAACGCAGAAATTCGCCTGCCTCTGCCTCCCAAGTGCTGGGATTAAAGGCGTGCACCACCACGCCCGGCCTCCACTTTCTATTTTTTAAGATTTATTTATTTAATATATATAAGTACACTGTAGCTGTCATCAGACACACCCAAAGGGGGCATCAGATCTTACTACAGATGCTTGTAAGCCTTCATGTGGTTCATGGGATTTGAACTTAGGACCTCTGGAAGAACAGTCAGTGATCTTAAAAGCTGAGCTATCTCTCCAGCCTGAGAATTGCAATTTCAAAGACTGTAGAAAGTTGTGTTTGAATTTTGAGGGGAATTGTGTTGAATTTGCTTTTGGTATCAAGGCCATATTGACTATCTTTTTTGGTTGTCTGTTTTTCAAAACTGTTTTTTCTGAGTGATGAGCTTGTGGTCCTGGAACTTGTTCCATTTACCAGGCTGGCCTTGAACTCATAGAGTTCTGCCTGCCTCTGTGTCTGCCTCTACCTTTGCCCCTGCCTGTGAAATGTTTCCCAGTCTTTAAGAATTTCATTCCCGCCGGGCAGTGGTGGCTCAGGCCTTTAATCCCATTACTTGGGAGGCAGAAGCAGGCAGATTTCTGAGTTTGAGGCCATCCTGGTCTACAAAGTGAGTTCCAGGACAGCTAGGGCTACATGGAGAAATCCTGTCTGGAAAAACCAAAAAATTTTCATTCCTTCCTTAAAGTGCTTTAATATTAGTTTCTCTTTACAATATTTTCTGAATCTTTGTCTTCCCTCATGCTTGTAATTAAGAATTGTATTGTACACCTCATCCTGCCTCTGTGGTCCAGTGACTTGAAGATATTTCTTCAACCCTTTCCGACTTGACCCTTACTTCAATGAAATGGAAAAGAGACGAGTGTGTAAGGGTCCTCTGACTTCCATCCCTTTTACTGGGCAGTTAAAATGAAATGGGACTTGAGACAGAATTGACTTCACTGACCAACTCTGATGGTGCCATATTCACAGCACAGAGATGAATAGGGGGGGAAAGGGGGAGAGCTTTCATATTTCACAATATTTGGTTGTCTTTAGCAGTGAGTAGTCAGGTCATCAAATTTTGATGATCAGTAAATATCCTGACTGGCAAATTTTTCGGTTTCATAAACCTGGGCCATC
Source organism: Mus pahari (assembly GCF_900095145.1). NCBI lineage: Eukaryota > Metazoa > Chordata > Mammalia > Rodentia > Muridae > Mus > Mus pahari. Next base: position 5,263 of record NW_018392035.1, on the reverse strand, counting down.
AATACTGTTGATAAAGAACTGAACTCATTTTTAGAAACCAAAATTCTGTAGTTTCACCAAATTATCCAATGCAGAAGATATTAACAGACTGGTGTGACTCTTCCTAACAGGAATGTTATTACTCCTGTCTGAAAATGCCAATCAGAGAGAAAATATACAAGTAATACCTGGTGTGCTCTAATACTCATGTCTAGTCCCTAGAGACTATTGACCCACAAAGCCGATCTCAACTTTAAAATGATATTTGCGATTTTATTTTATTTTTATTTTTTTGCTATTTTTATTTTTATTTTTATTTTGGTTTTTCGAGAAATGGTTTCTCTGTATAGCCCTGGCTGTCCTGGAACTCACTTTTTAGACCAGGCTAGGCTCTAACTCAGAAATGCNCCTGCCTCTGCCTCCCGAGTGCCTGGATTAAAGGTGTGTGCTACAACGCCCGGCTTTATTTTATTTTTTTAAAAGATTTATTTATTATTATATGTAAGTGTACTGTTGCTGTCTTCAGACACACCAGCAGAGGGTGTCAAATCTCATTACAGGTGGTTGTGAGCCACCCTGTCATTGCTGGGATTTGAACTCAGGACCTTGGGAAGAGCAGTCAGTGCTCTTACTGCTGAGCCATCTCACCAGCCCTGAGATTTTAATTAAATCATTTCTACCTTCTCATTCCTCCTTACTATTAAGCTTCAAACCCTGGGACAAATGACCTATTTAACAAGTCCAAGTGGACCTGGCCTTGAGGTTCTCCCAGCATCCCTCAGATTCTACCTGTTAGAGGATATGGCTGTTGTACCACAACCTCCAACATAGTGATTGGACTGCCCTTCTCTCTGCAACTCTTCCTCAGGTAATTGAGCCATTTTGGTGACCTGGTCCTTTTCTCTACCATTTCCCTCCTTTCCTTTTGGTCTGGTTCTCTCTCCTCCCTCTCTTACATGGCTCATGTTCATGACTACTCTGGACTCTGCAAGATGTCCATGCATTTGCCTATGCCCTTCTTTTTGTCCATAATAAACTTTCCACTCCATTATACCTAGGAGCATCCTTACGTTTGGTTTTCTTTTTTCTTTTTCTTTTTCTTTTTCTTTTTCTTTTTCTTTTTTTTTTTACTTTCTTTTCTTTTCTTTTTTCCTTTTACCTCCATTTACCACACCTCGTTTTCAAATTCATGGCCAGTTTTTGCTTTAACCATTGTTACTCTTTGAATTTGACTAAAGTTTGGGTGCAGGACTTGCTTTCTCTGAAGTAGAGATGACTGCACTGTACACTGATTGTGTCCTGTAATGTTCACAGAGAGGACCCTGTGACTTGGAAGAAGAACAGGAAGTGCTCTGGTGACTCCAAAGTTTGACTAAAAGAATTTTCCCAGTCTAGGGCTCTGTCTGGCCAGAGGGTACAAGGACAGAGCTAGGAAGGCCTCACTGTCTGAGCCTTTTGGTCTTTGATCCCTTAATGGAGGGGCGGCTACTATCCTGAAAACTAGTTTAGTTGTATTAGCCAATGAAGGACTCTGGGTAAGCCAAGAAATTAGTTGTACTAGTGGGTGGGGGCTTACAGGTTCATTCCAGGATTCTTCTCTAAAGTAGCTGTAGGGAACTATGAGGGAGTCCAGAAGCCATGTTCAGGCTGGGAGCCACTGTCACCATACGAGGAAGAGCTGGTTGCTGAACTATTAGAGTCCAATTAGCTAGGGAGTGGAGTGTACTGTGAGCTAGACTGTGGTTCTGTTAGTACATGTGGTAACCTGAGCAAAGGCTCTTGGCCCCTGAGCCTCACTAGTATGTATTCCCTAGGGAGGAGGAGCCCTGACACTTCAAAGGTGTGGTGCTTATAATAACTATGTCACAGAGGCATTGTTCTTGATATGCAGTGGGAAGACAGACTGAAAACCTGAAGGTCTAGTTTCAAGAAGTTCTAACCATTGCATTCCACATTCAGTTCTGTGTGAAGTTTTCTAAATAGTTAAGAAACTGGTAGAGAGAAGGTGGTAGAGATCATCCTTCAGTAATATTTGATTAGAATCCTTTGAACTTTTCATGACCACCAGCCACAATGATGTGATTCAAGGAAATTCAACTTTTGGGTATAAAGGGAGTTTTGAAGATGCAGAGGTTTTTCAGGTGTGCATGGCATTGTGAAGGTGGATATATCAGATTCCAGATCTTGTGACATAATCCAGTGTCAGGAAGTAGACATTAAATTACTGTTCAGCATAATTGTGTGTGGGCATCAGTAGGACTGGGTCTTCCTGAAACCAAATGCAGGCACGAGGGTCTACAGAGCCAAACATAGCTTACCTTTCTGATCACCTTCATTTCCAAAGAGCATGGAGCCTTTCAGTTTGGAAGAGAGACCAGCAGTAAGTGGAGAGCCAGAAATACGACAGTTTGAAGTCTCTATGAATTATTTTGTGGGAATTATAAATGC
>NW_018392035.1:0-1716 GCF_900095145.1 Mus pahari | reverse complement strand
AGATTGAACACACCCAACATCTTTTTCTTTTTTGAAAATAGTTCATTTTAATGGTACTGTTTACTGTGATATCAAAGAGTAATAAATATTTTGCTTAATCATTTATTTAGTGAACAATGGTAAGTATGTGTAACTCAATCTAATAGGAAATTATGTAAAAAGCCATGATATGAAGACCTCAATATAGAATTTACTAAAACAGAATACACTGTTATGGTCACATAACTCCTCTAAGGTTACTGAGTCCTCACTAGGGTTACTTATTGATCCCAAGAAGGTACCAGAGTACTGAGTTTCTTCACTAACCCTCAAATGCCCACTAATTCCAGCTGCTCCTGCACTGCACTCTCTCTTTCCACATCCCCAATTGTCTCTTCTTGTCCATCCCCATTAATGCCCAGATCACCCACAGAATGTGTTCTGCTTCCCCGTTTCAGGGAAACCCATGCTTTCTCCTTGTAGCCCTCCTCCTTATGTATCTCTCTGGGTCTGTGGATTGTAGCTCACTTTTCATTGACCTAATATCTACTACAAGTGAGCACATACTTTCTTCCTCTTTCTAGGTCATGCTTATCTTGTTTAGGGTAATTTTTTAGTTGCTTCTAATGTCTTATATATATTTTTTTGTTTGTTTTTTAGAGACAGGGTTTCTCTGTGTAGCCCTGACTGACCTGGAACTCACTCTGTAGACCAAGCTGGCCTCGAACTCAGTAATCCGCTTGCCTCTGCTTCCAGAGTGCTGGGATTAAAGGCATGCACCGCCACTGCCTAGCTATGTCTTCTAATTTTTGTGATGCCAATTTTAAACAGGTGTGTAATAATACTCCATTTTATTAATATACCCTGTTTTCTTTATCCATTCTTCATTTGTGGTAGGATGGAATATCTTTTGTGTGTGTGCCCAGGAGTGACATAGCTGGGTCTTGAGGAAAACCACTTCCCAGTTTTCTGAGAAACCACATTATTGCTTTCCATAGTGGCTATATTTGCACCCCCACTAGCAATGGAGGAGTGTGTTTCTTTCTCTACATCCTTGTCAGCATGAGCAATCACTTGCATTATTGATCTTAGCCATTTCCACATGTGTCACATGGAATCTCAAAGAGTTATAGAAACTATTTAATCTCAATCTGGGACTTTTACCCTGCCTTTAATTTTCAGTTCCCAAATAAAAGATACCCAACATTTATACTTTTAGCCTTATGTTTATGGCTTTAAACAGCAACAGAAAAAATGGAAAATTTATTTTAAAATTTAAAAAGCAGAAATGGGAGGAAAAACAGCCCCAGAAGGGCTGGAGAAATGGCTCAGTAGTTAAGAACATCAACTGCTCTTCCAAAGCTCGTGAGTTCAATTCCCAGCAACCACATGGTGGCTCTCAACCGTCTGTAAGGAATCGGATGCCCTCTTCTGGTATGTCTGAAGACAGCTATAGTGTATTCATATAAATAAAAAAAAAAAATCATAAAAAAAAGGTTAAAAAAAAACACAGCACAAGAGCTGGGCAGATATCTTCCTTTGATACTGTTGTGTCTGTTTTTCTGTCATTAATGCCCCATATGACCTTAAATGTTTTGGCTGAGCTGCCCTTAAGACCAATTAGCCTGCCTCATGACCATTATTTTAAGATTCTTGCCCCATGGCAGTGTTTCCTCTCTCCACCTTCCTCTCTCTGCTCTCCTCATCTCAGACCCCACCAAGCCTGGAAGGACAAAC
>NW_018392034.1:1526-2662 GCF_900095145.1 Mus pahari | reverse complement strand
TTCATCTGCATTTTCCTTCTAAGGGAAATCAACTCAGAAGGAATAATTTCCATTAATGATTTGATTTCAGTGACTGCTAGTTCCTCAGAAACACATTGAGCAACATTTNGAGAAGTCCAATTTTAGTGCATAATGCACCTGCATATTTCATTATAGGTATGCTCATTCTATTCCACAGACCATAGTAGAAACTCCAGAGACCTGATATGGGGAGGCTCCCAAGAATCAATGTAGGTGATATAAGCTGAGATGCCTAACAGTGGGCACAGAGACTGGATGAGGCCACATTTTGTATCCAGACAATATGCTTGTTGGGGTGATGAGGAAACAAACAAACCCTCAAAACTTTTGACCTTGAATTCATCTTGATTTAAAGGAATACAATGACAATGATGGAACAGAGCCTGAAGGATTGGTAAACCAATAATGAGCCCAGCTTGAAACCCATCCCGTGGGCATGCACCAAACCCTTAAATCAACCTATCTACTATCAGACTTTACAACATTTTCTCATTAAGTTGGAGGTTTGCATTAGCACACTGGTTAGAATAGCAGGACCACAAAAGTCTAAAACTGGAGGAGATGACCAATTATGTCAGCCTGCAGAATTGATACCTGAAATTCCAGTCATAATGTTTAAGGTACTTAGAGGCAAAGAATTATGCAGTTGCTCCTACACCAATTTCAATAAAGTACTGTCGAAAAAGCCTAACTTTCAATGTGAGGTGGTGCTGGGGGGGTGACACCTTTAATCCCAGCACCTGAGAGGAGAAACAGGTGGATATCCGAGTTAGAGGACAGTCTGCTCTACAGGACAGCCAGGGCTACACAGATAAACCCTGTCTCCAAAAAACTCTTTTCAATACTAAGCAAATCTCAATACATTTGACCATTTACTTGCCTTTAGTGATATATGTCTGATTTAAAAACATAAAATAACATTATACACACCATCATTTTTACTGGCTATTTTATTTACATTTCAACTATTATCTCCCTTTCTGGTTTCCTCTCCACAAAGTGCCTATTCCACCCTGTCTGCCCTTCTCCTATGAGGGAGCTCTTCCACCCACGTCTGCCTCACTGCCCTATTATTCCTCTATGTTGGGGCAGCAAGATTCCATAGGACCAAGGGC
>NW_018392034.1:0-1226 GCF_900095145.1 Mus pahari | reverse complement strand
GCAATAGTGTATGGGTTTGGTGTCTGCAGATGGAATGGATCCCTAAGTGGAACAGTCTCTGGATGGCCTTTTCTTTAGTCTCTGCTCTACTCTTTGACCCTGCATTTCCTTTAGACAAGAACAATTCTGTGTTAATATTTTTGAGATAGGTGGGTTGATATCTTATGATATCAATTGTGTTGTCCAGCAAAGGTGAGTCTTAAAAACCTGATTCTGATGAATTGAAATGAGGAAATAACATAAATTAACGAAATGATCAGTGATGTGTTAGATTGTATTTACTGAGCTGGTAGTTACCTACTCGTCAACCCAGACTCAGTAAAATTATAAACAAATGCAGAACAAGAGATTTCTGTAGTAGAGAACTCCCGGGCTCTAAATACTGGAGCAGGGAGATGTGGGTGATAATTCTAGCATTTCCACAAATTTAACATAGAGGTTAATCATTCATTAGCATGACTTCTTAGAGGAAGGTAAGGTTGACCATTCATATATTTTCTTATACAGAAGGAGGTCTTTAACACCCTTAACTTTTAAAGAAACTCGTGAATAAAACTAAGGTCTCTGAGTATGAAATAATGACAGGAACGTCATTCTCTTCATCTCTAGATGTTCTTCATAGTAAAGCTCATACANCATCAATGTGGCCAAACATAAAATCGAGTTAATGCTTTAGTCTGAGTGGATTTGCTGGCCACTAGATTCCACTCTGGCTTGTATTGCTCCCACCCCAGTGTATAGACCCATTCTTCAGTCTCTATCTTACATCAATAAGACCTTCCTTTGGCTGAGTATGTGTGTTTGGGGGGCAGCAAATATTTGAAAAACAGTTAGACACTTGAGTGGTTTTGCATCAGGCAATTATAATGAACTTTAGCTTGGAAGTTCTACTGAAGAAATTCCACCATTCTGTGTCCCAGTGACTAATGATTCTGGAGGTTGGATCAGGTACTCTTTGAGCACTAAGAGATACAATCAGCAGGAAAGAGCTAGTCAACAGGAATAGAAGCCTTGGGCCAAAACAGTCCACATTTCCTGCGTCACTACTACCTACCTGCACTCTGAAATACATGAAGANCTGTATCCTCATTCTCTGTCATGTCTCTTCCCTCATTAAACTCTTTTACTTCTGTAACTTCCTTATTGAAAGAGCATTTCACTGGATTAAAAAGATGGGAGAAAAAAATTACAAAACCGACATATACCCTCAATATAATATTTGTCCA
>NW_018392033.1:0-2951 GCF_900095145.1 Mus pahari | reverse complement strand
GTATAGGGAACTTTTGGGATAGCATTTGTAATGTAAATAAAGAAAATAAAATAAATATATAGGAAAATACAACCAAATAGGTGAAGGGAACTTATGAAAAACATCCACAATCTAAAAATGGAATTAGGAACAAAAAAGAAATCACAAAGGGAAACAACCCTGGAGATAGAAAACCTAAGAAAGAGGTCAATATGTAAGTATCACCAACAGAATACAAGAGATAGAAGAGGGAATCTCTCTAACTTTTGTTTTTTCCTTTGACACAACAGTCAAAGAAAATGCAAAATACAAAAAGCTCCTAACCCCCCCCCCGCAAAAAAATCAGGAAATCAAGGACATACTGAGAAGACCAAACCTAAGGATAATAGGTATAGAAGAAATTGAAGATTCCCAACTTAAAGGTCCAGTAAATATCTTCAACAAAATTATAGAAGAAAAGTTCCCTAGCCTAAAGAAAGAGATGCCCATAAACATACAAGAAGCCCACAGAAGTCCAAATAATTTGGACCAGAAAAGAACTTCCTCCTGACACATAATAGTCAAAACACCAAATGTGCACTAAACAGAGAAAGAATATTAAAAGCAGTAAGGGAAAAAGGTCAAGTAACATATAAAGGCAGATCTGTCAGAATTACACCAGACTTCTCAACAGAGACTCTAAAAGCCAGAAGATCCTGGGCATATTTTATACAGACCCTAAGAGAACACAAATGCCAGCCCAGCCTACTATACCCAGCAAAATTCTTTTTTTTTTTTTTAAGATTTATTTATTTATTTATTATATGTAAGTACACTGTAGCTTCAGACACTCCAGAAGAGGGAATCAGATCTCGTTACAGATGGTTGTGAGCCACCATGTGGTTGCTGGGATTTGAACTCAGGACCTTTAGAAGATCAGTCGGGTGCTCTTACCCGCTGAGCCATTTCACCAGCCCACCCAGCAAAATTCTTGATTACCATAGATGAAAAAAACAACATATTCCATGTCAAAAACTAATTTACAAAATATCGCTCCACAAGTCCAGCCCTAAAAGGATAATAGATGGAAAACTCCAATACAAGGAGGGAAACAACACCCTAAAAAAAAATAAGAAAATAACCTTCTTTCAATAAACCCAAAAGAAGATAGCCACACAAACATAATTCCACCTTTACCAATAAAAATAACAGAAAACAACAATCACTATTCTTTAATATCTCTTAACATCAATGAATTCAATTCCCCAATAAAAAGACATAGACTAACAGACTGGATATATAAACAGGAACCAGCATTTTGCTTCATGCAGGAAATGCACCTCAGTGTCAAAGAGAGATACTATCTCAGAGTAAAAGGTTACAAAACAATTTTCCAAACAAATGGTCGAAAGAAACAAGCAGGAGTAGCCATTCTAATATCAAATAAAATCGACTTTCATCCAAAAGTTGTCATAAAAAGATAAGGAAGTACACTTCATACTCATCAAAGAAAAAATCTACCTAGATGAACTCTCAATTCTGAACATCTATTTATAAAATAAACTTTACTAAAGCTCCAAGCACACACTGTACCTCACACAATAATAGTGGGAAATTTCAACACCCCACTCTCATCAATGGACAGATCCTGGAAACAGAAACTAAACAGAGACACAGTGAAACTAACAGAGTCATGAACCAAATGGATTTAACAGACACAATGGAGTACTACTCAGCTATTAAAAACAATGACTTCACGAAATTCTCAGGCAAATGGATGGATCTAGAAAATATTCTGAGTGAGGTAACTCGGTCACAAAAGAACACATATGGTATGTACTCATTGATAAGTGGATATATTAAGAAAGGACATGGAATACCCACGATACAACTCACAGACCAGATGAAGCTCAAGAAGTAGGAAGACCAAAGAGTGGATGCTTCTGTCTCACTTAGAAAGAAGAACAATATAATTAAGGGAAGTAGAGCATGGGAAGAACTTGGGAGGGGAGAGAGGAGGTGAGAGGGGATAAAAAGGGGCAGAAACAGCTATGGGAGAAGATGGAGGAGATGTACAGAGGGCAGGAAATTGAACAAAGTTGTGTAGCAATGGGGGATAGAAAACTGGGGGAAGCAACTGGAAAGTTCTAGATTCCAGGAAAGCAAGAGCCTCCCAGGACCCCACAGGGATGACATTACCTGAAATACTCAACAAAGGTGAGGGAGGGAGAGAGACCATATCAAGAGGTTAGGCATGATACCCCCTTTGAGGGATGGGGCCACCCACCCATATCCAAAATTTTAACCCAGAATTATTCCTGTCTAAAGGAAATAAAAGGACAAGGGGTAGAAAAGAGACTGAAGGAATGGCCATGCAGAGACTGCCCCACCTGGGGATCCATCCCAAATGCTGACACCAAACCCAGACTCTATTACTGGTGCCAAGAAGTGCTTTGCTGACAAGAGTCTGATACAGCTGTCTCCAGAGAATCTGTGCCAGATCCTGACCAATACAGATGTAGATGCTAGCAGCCAACTATAGGACTAAGCACAGGGAACCCAATGGAGGAGTTAGGGAAAAATCTGAAGGAGCTGAAGGGGTCTTATCTGTCATCAGTGGGAGGGGAGGCCCTTGGTCATGTGAAGGCATGATGCCCCAGTATAGAGGAATGCTAGGGCAGTTTAGGCAAGAGAGGATAGGTGGGTGTAGGAGCACCCTTGTAGAAGCACGGTGAGTGGGGATGGGATAGGGAATTTGCAGAGAGGAAACCAGAAAGGGATAACATTTGAAATGTAAACAAATAAAATATCCAATTTTAAAAAATTTTTTTTAAATTTTTTTATTATTTTCTTTATTTACATTTCAAATGCTATCCCGAAAGTTTCCTATACCCCGCCCCCACCTCTGCTCCCCTACCCACCCACTCCCACTACTTGGCCCAGGCCTTGCCTTGTAATGGGTCATATAAAGTTTGCAAGACCAAGGGGCCTCT
>NW_018392032.1:1484-2394 GCF_900095145.1 Mus pahari | reverse complement strand
TGAGGGTTTTAAAAAATAATTTTAGGGTTTGTTTGGGTTTGTGGGCATTTTCTAGGGGTTTTGGGTCTTTTTATAATTTTTATTTTTAGATATTTGGGTTCCTTTAAGATCGTTTTATGGTTCTAATTTTTTTTTTTAGAATTTTAAGTTATTTTATGGTTTGAGCTTTTTAGGGTTTATTTTTAGTTTCTTTTTTAAAAGGATTTTAGGTTTTTTAGGGTTTCATAATTTTTAAGTTTTTTTTTAAAGGATTTAATTGTTTAGGATTTTAGGTTTCTTTTAGGGATTTTTAAGAATTTTTAGAGGTTTTAAGGGTTTTGGTATTTTTTAAAGGCTTTAGCAGTTCTTTTTTAGGGTTGTGCAGATTTTTAGGGTTTCAGAGATTGTTTTTAGGGTTTTAGGCTATTTTTAGGATTTTAGAGTTTTAGGGTTTTTGTGTGTTTGTAGGGTCTGACAGCTTTGTTTGTATGTTTTTTATGGGGTTTTAGGGTTTTTTTTCAGTGTTCTAGAGTTTTGGGTTTTTGGTTTTTTTTAGATTTTTTAGGTTTCTTTTTAATGTTTTAGGATTTGTTTAAAACGGATTTTAGAGATTTTAGGATTTGGGAGGAATTCAGTGTTTTTTATCTTTAGGGATTTTAAGCTTTTAGTTGGTATTTTTTTAATTTTACGTTTTTTAAATGTTTTTGTTTTGTTTTTAAGGTTTTTGGGTTTATTTAAGGCTTTAGTGTTTTTTGGGGGGTTTTTAAGGATTTTTTTAGGCTTTCAGGTTTTTTTTAGGGCTTTACGGGCTTAATGTTTTAGGGTTTTTTAGGGTTTTACTGTTTTTTTTTAGTTTTTTAGAATTTAAGGGTTTTTAAAGTTTTTAAAAAAGGGTTATAGTGTTTTTAGGGATTCAGGTTCTTACTGTTTT
>NW_018392032.1:0-948 GCF_900095145.1 Mus pahari | reverse complement strand
TTAGTTTATTTTTAATATTTTTTTGTTTTTGTTTTTTAAAGACTTTAGATTTTCTTATTGTTTTGGGCTTTCATTTTTTTAAAGCTTTAGTGTTTTTTTTTTTTAGAGCTTCGGGTGTCCTTTTTTGGGTTTTAGGGCTTTTTAGGGTTTCTTAAATGTTTTAGGATTTGGGGGGAATTTCAGCATCTTAAGGATTTTTGGAGCTTTTTTTAGGGTTTTTTTTAGGGATCTAGAGTAGTTTTAGCATTTTAGTTTTTAGATTTTTCTACTGTTTTAGGGATTGTTTTGTTTTTAAAAGTAATTTTAAAAGTAATTTAGGTTTTTTTTTAGAATCTAGAGTTCTTTTAGAGCTTTTAAAGAATTTTAGGCTTTTTTAAAGCGTTTTTGCATTGTTTTAAAGCTTTAGGGTTTTATTTAGGATTTTTTGGGGGGGGTTGAGGAGTTTTTTAGGATTTAGGATATTTTTAATGTTTTAGAGTGTTTTGTTTTTTTTGTTTGTTTGTTTTGTTTTATTTTGTTTCTTTTTTTTTTTTTTTTTTTGAGACAGGGTTTCTCTGTGTATCCCTGGCTGTCCTAGAACTTACTCTGTAGACTAGGCTGGTCTTGAACTCAGAAATTTGCCTGCCTCTGCCTCCCTGGTGCTGTGATTAAAGGTGTGCAGCACCACACCAGGCTGGGATTTAGGTTTTTTTTTAGAGGTTTTGTGTGTGTGTGTGTGTGTGTGGGGGGGGGCTTCTAGAGTTCTTTTAGTATTTTAGGGTTTTAGGATTTTTTAGTTTTTTTCAAAGGATTTTAGAGATTTTTATAGTTTTACTACTTTTTTTTTTTGATGGGAGGGGTAGGGTCTTACCGTTTTGTAGGACTTTTTACATTTTCTCAGGGTTCTAGAGGTCTTTTTTTAATTTTAGGGTATTTTTTTGGGCTTCACGCGTTTTAGGGTTTTAAATA
>NW_018392031.1:0-9514 GCF_900095145.1 Mus pahari | reverse complement strand
CGTGGGTTTTGTCTTTGAGTTTGTTTATGTAGTGGATTACATTGATGGATTTCCTTATATTAAACCATCCCTGCATCCCTGGGATGAAACCTACTTGGTCATGATGAATGATCATTTTGATGTGTTCTTTGATTCGGTTTGCGAGGATTTTATTGAGTATTTTAGCATCGATATTCATAAGGGAAATTGGTCTGAAGTTCTCTTTCTTTGTTGGATCTTCCTGTGGTTTAGGTATCAGAGTAATTGTGGCCTAAGCTCTTTTATAGTGGGACTGACATCAGGTCCTTTTCTGATAGTCAAAACTGCAATGAGAACTCTGCCATTCTCCCAAGTTTCACCAGTTAATTGCTCTTAGACTGTAACCAGACTTTCTCCTTCTCAGAGCACATTCCAAGAGGTTGTAAAACAATTAACCAAAGGTCATAAAAAGGTAACTAACAATTTGTTATAGGTGCTAGGACAGATGATAAAATATTGATTTGGTTTATCTATACAAAACTTCACGAATAACTTAGTTATGGTTTTAAACCTTCAGTGAACCTGGGGAGCTGAGACATGTGGTAGATGTTTAGCCAGATGGGTATGTATGTAAACTTCTATTTCAAATTATGATTTGTTTTTGTGTGTGAACTTTTGATGAACTTTTAAACATGTGATCATGCATTCTGAAAGATGTTTAAGTGGTGATGACAAAGAGTCACAACTGAGCTGTTATGAATTAAGGTGTGAGAGGGAACTGAGCCGAGAAGTTTTTAGACAGAAAACTTTTTAGACAGAACTGTGCTCAAGAAGAACTTAGAAGTATAGGCATAGCATTGGAAGAAAGTCACTGACAGTAAGAGCATTATTGTGACATCATGAATAGAGAGCAAGATTAGAAGCAGAATGCAGAATGAAGTAACTTACAAACTATAGGTAACATAAAAATCTAAGAGAGCAATGCGCAGAATGCAGAGGGAAAGGAGGAAAAAAAGAAGCTACAGAGAGCAGAAGGAGCAGTCAGGCATCTTACCATGGGACAGAACAGGTTAAGAAATTAAGAAATTAATAACAAGGCAAGCTTAATCTTATTAAAAGGAACAAGGCTTTTTTTCTTACAAACGAGTTTAATTCATTTAGCATTAAAAGGGTAGAGGCTTTCTCTTTCGCTATGCAATAAATATTGGAGCTCATTTTTCATCCAGAATGAGTGAGGTCTTTCTGCACTGGTGCTTGGTCTTTTGCTCCATATGCATATGTAAGTGTGTGTGTGTGTGTGTGTGTGTGTGTGTGTGTGTGTGTGTGTGTGTAAGTATGTAATTGTGAGAATGTATGCATGTATGTGCGAGTAAGTATGGAATTGTGAGAAAGCATTCAAGCTGTGCACAACTGGTTTGAATGGAAGTGCATAAATGTGAATGCATGAATCTGCATGTAAACTTATGTGAGTTTATGTATATTTGCCTATGTAAATTTTTTTCCTTCTGTAAGTATTATTCTCTTCTCCTGGTTCAATAGAATCTTATTGCTACAAACGTCCCCCTAGCCTGACAAGCAAGAGGCATCTGGACAAAGGAGAAAGAGGCTGTAGCAATCCATCCTTTACTTAATTACCTGCTGTTTTAGGATGAGGTGCTAAGTGCCAGAGACTGCAGTTTCTGGCCTCAGAGGAAGGCAGGCCAGCTACAGTAACTTAGACTTGGATAAGTAAACTTTTATCATTATACAGCAATCCTAAATATCTCGTAAGACAAAATCTTACCCTCTACTGATGCTCTTCCCCCTCTGCTACCTCAAGAAGAACCAACAAGAATGAAGATCCCCCATTGGGACTGGCCCTCAGCAGGTTATGATCCAAAAGGGTTTAATAGATATCTACAAACCGTTTCACCCTAAAAAAGAATATATCTTCTTATCAACACCTCATGGTACCTTCTCCAAAATTGACCATATAATCAGTCACAAAACAAGCCTCAACAAACACAAGATGATGGAAATAATACATGAACCTTATAAGATGAGCACAGACTAAGAGTATACTTCAATAATAACAAAAGCAACAAAAAGCCCACATACACGTGGCAACTGAACAACTCTCTACTCACGATAACTTGGTCAGGGAAGAAATAAAGAAAGAAATTAAAGACTTCCTGGAATTCAATAAAAATGATGACACAGCATACCCAAACTTGTGGGACACAGTGAAAGCAGCTCTCAGAGGAAAATTCATAGCACTAAGAGCCCTGGTAAAGAAATTGGAGAGATCCTACATTAGCAACTTAACAGAACACCTGAGAGTTCCAGAAAGAAAAAAAAAAGAAGCAAACACAACCAAGATGGCAGGAAGTAGTCAAACTCAGGGCTGAAATCAACCAAATAGAAACAAAGAGAAAGATATAAAGAATAAACAAAGCTGGTTCTTTGAGAGAATCAACAAGATAGATAAACCCCCAGCTAAACTAACTAAAGGGCCCAGAGATAATATGCAAATTAACAAATCAGAAATGAAATGGAAGATATAAAAACAGAAACTGAGGAAATTCAAAAAAATCATAAGATCCTACTACAAAAGCCTATACTCAACAAAACTGGAAAGTCTAGATGAAATGGATGATTTTCTAGATAGATACTACATACAAAAGTTAAATCAAAAGCAGGTAAACTATCTAAACAGGCCCATATCCCCTAAGGACATAGAAGAAGTCATTACAAACTTCCCAACCCAAACCAAAACAAAAACAAAAACAAAAACAAAAAACAAAACAAAACAAAACAAAACAAAACAAAACAAAACTTCAGGACCAGATGGCTTGAGTGCAGAATTCTACCGGACCTTCAAAAAAAGAGCTAATAGCAACAATCCTCAAACTATTCCATAAAATAGAAACAGAAGGGACACTACCTAATTCATTCTAAGAAGCCACAACTACTTTATTCGGATACCTAAAGAAAACAAGGACCCAACGAAAAAGGAGATCTTCAGACCAATTTTGCTTATGAATATTGATGTAAAAATACTCAAAAACAAAATTCAAAAACCAAATTCAAACCACCATTGACCACACTCTAGTAGGCTTCACACCAGGGATGAAAGGTTGGTTCAACATACAAAATTCCAATAATGTAATCTACTATATGAACAAATTCAAAGAAAAAAAATCACATGATCATCTCATGAGATGTTGAAAAAGCATTTGACAAAATATAACACACCTTCATGTTAAAAGTATAAGAAAGATCAGGAATTTAAGGCCCATATCTAAACATAATAAAACATAATAAAAGCAATACACAGCAAATCAACAGCCAATATCAAATTAAATGGAGAGATACTTGAAGCAATCGCACTAAAATCAGGGACAAGACAAGGACGCCCACTCCCCTTATCTATTCCATATAGTACTTGAAGTTCTAGCTAGATTAATAAGACAACAAAAATAGATCAGGGGGATACAAATTGGCAAAGGAGAAATCAAGGTATCACTATTTACAGATGATATGATAGTATGCATAAGCAGCCTAGAGAATTCTACCAAAATAACTGCTATAACTTCTATAAACAACTTCAGCAAAGTGGCTGGATAGAAAATTAATTCAAATAAATCAGTAGCCTTCCTTTATAAAAATGATAAATGGGCAGAGAAAGAAAGTGGAGAAATGACACCCTTACAATAGTCACAAATAATATAAAATATCTTGTTGTAACTTTAACAAAAGAAGTGGAAGATCTTTATGACAGGAACTACAAGAAAGAAATCAAAGAAGACCTCAGAAAATGAGATTTCCCATGCTCATGGGTTGGTAAAATTAACATAATAAAAATGTCTATCCTATTAAAAGTAATCTACAAATTTAACGCAATCCCCATCAAAATTCCAACACAATTCTTCAAAGACATAGAAAGATCAATTCTCAAATTCTTCCAGGAAAACAAAAAACCCAGAATAGCAAAAACAATTCACAATAAAGGAGCTTCTGGGGGAATCACAATCACTAACCTCAAGCTGTACTACAGAGCAATGGTGATTTAAAACTGCATGGTATTGGTACAGAGAGTGACAGGTTGATCAATGGACTAGAATTGGAGACCCAGATACACTTAGAGACACTTGCTGTTTCACAAAAAAGCAATATATAAAAAAGAAAGCATCTTCAATAAATGGTGTTGGTCTAAGCTACAGTCTGTATGAAGAAAAGTGAAAATAGATCTCTTTATGTCACCTTGCACAAAGCTCAAGTCCAAGTGGATCAAAGACCACAACATGAAACAAGACACACTGAATCTAATAGAAGAGAAAGTGAGAAAGTACCTTGAACTCTTTGGCACAGGGGGAAATTTCCTAAACAGAACTCCAATGGCTCACACTCTAAGATAAAAAAAATGATAAATGGGACCTCATGAAACTGGAAAGCTTCTGTGAGGCAAAGGACATAGACAATAGGACAAATTGATGACCTAGAGATTGGGAAAACGTCTTCACTGGCCCCACATCTGATAGAGGGATAATTTCCAGAATATCTAAAGAAATCAAGAAGCTAACCTCCAAAAAGTCAAATGACCCAATCAAACAATGGGGTATAGAACCAAACTGAGAATTCACAGCAGAGGAATATCGAATGGCTGAGAAGCACTTAAAGAAATGTTCAAAGTCCCTAGTGATCAGAAAAATGAAATCAAAACAACTCTGAGATTCAATCTTACAGCAGTCAGAATGGCTAAGATCAAAAACTCAGGTGACAGCACATGTTGGCAAGGGTGTGGAGAAAAAGGAACACTCCTCCATTGCTGGTGGGATTGCAAACTTGCTCAACCACTTTGGAAATGAATCTGGTTGTTCCTCCAAAAATTGGAAGACCCAGCTATGCCACTACTGGATATATACCCAAAAGATACCCTACCATGCCACAGGGGTATGTGTTTCATTATTTTCATAGTGGCCTTACTTGTGATAGCCAGAAGCTGAAAACAACCCTGATGTCCTCAGCAGAAAAATGGATACAGAAAATATGGTTCATTTACACAATGCAATACTACTCAGTTATTGAGAATGAAGACATCCCGAGTTTTGCAGGCAAATGGATGGAACTAGAAAATATCATCCTGAGTGAGGTAACTTGGGCTCAAAAGTACATGCATGGTATGTATTAACTAATAAGTGGATGTTAGCCCCCAAAGCACAGAATGCCTAGGATACAATCCACAGAACTCAAGAAGGTTAACAAGCCAAATGGCCCAAGTTGGGATGCCTCAATCCCACTTGGAATGGAGAAGAAATGAATCACAGAGGGCAGAGGGAGGAAGGGACCTGGGTGGCAGAAGGGACAGGGAGGGAGAAAGGGGGAACATGATCAGGTATGGGGGACATGGAACAGGAGTGAATCCCTGAAGACCAGCAGAGAGAATTGAAACAGGCAAATGGAGGTAGGAGGCAGAGGGACCCTCTAGAATATACTGTAAACCTTGGAGATGAAAGAATCTCATGATTCAAAGGGAGGGACCTTAGATGACATGCCCTGTCTCAAAGAACTGCAGGGACAAAAATGGAGAAGAGACCGAGGGAAAAGAAGTTCAGTGACCAGCCCAAATTGGGATCCAGCTCAAGGGGAGGCCCCAAAGCTTGACACTATTACTGATACTATGCTGTGCTTACAAACAGGAACCTATCATGACTGCCAAGCAAGCAGCTCCAAAAGGCCCAACAAGCAGCTGAAAAAGTCAGATGCATATATTTACACCCACCAAATGGACAGGAGCTGGCGACCTCTTTGGTTGAATTATGGAAAAGCTGGAAGAAGCTGAGGAGGAGAGTGATGCCATAGGAAGACCTGCAGTCTCAACTGGCCTGGACCCCCAAGATTCTTCAGACATCAAGCAACCAAACAGTCAGCATACAGCAGCTAATATGAGGCCCTGGACACATATACAGCAGAGGACTGCCTGATCTAGCCTTAGTGAGAGAAGATACATCTACCCCTAGGGTGACTGGAGGCCCCAGGGAGTGGGAAAGTCTGATGGGGTGGGGATGAAGGTGTGGGGACATCTGCTTGGAGACAGGGGAGAAGGAATATGATGAGGAGTTAGAGGGTAGACTGGGAGGGGGGATAACAACTCGACTTTTTTAAAAGAATTGAAGAAATATAAAATGTATATAAATATGTATGTATGTATGTATGTATGAAATGTAGACATTTGTGTGCTGAAGGAAATGCTTCCTTTCAAAGTACTCAAAATATACCACCAAGAATTTGTAATAGATATGGAAAAGTCAGAAATTGAGCTAATGAATAGTAAGAGATGTACAAGGCAATTTCTTACTATGAGAAAATCAGATAAGGGGCCTAGCTCAGGGCCCAAGAACAAATAACACAAGCCAACAATATCCTGTCAGCAATGGAATAGTTCACCAACAAGGCATTCAGGGGAATATATACTCAGTACTGGAGATTTATTGATGCTATTTTACGTAGTTCTGCTCTTGACTTGGGAGTGGATGTATATCTTATACTCTGCACACAAATTATTTGCTATAAATTAGCCACTGGTGTGTATAATCCTATTCCTACAGGAACAGTAGGAGTAATTGGAAAAGTAGTTTCATAGCTCAACAGTTTATTGCATATCCAGGATTAATAAATGGAGATTATCAAAGTGAAATTAAAATCATGGCTTATGATAAGAAAAACCATACAATTAGAACCAGGTTATAGGATTGTTCCATTACAATTACTTCCATATTCTAAAGGTAAAGCAGCTCCAATAAATAGAACAGGAGTATTTGGAAATAGTGTAAAGAAATTATTTTGGCAAACTCTTATTAATGATGAAAGTGCAAAATTAAGGTTAATAGTAAATTGCCAAGAGCCATCAAGTGCTGGCTTAAGTGATGGTCAGAATGTAGAAGAATGCAAATTGACCCATTCTTATCTCCTTAAACAAAGCTCAAGTCCAAGTCGATCAAGGACCTTCACATAAAAACCAGATACACTGAATCTATTAGAAGAAAGGTAGGAAAGAGCCTAAGGGAAATTTTTCTGAACAGAACACCAGTGGCCCAGGCTCTAAGATCAACTTTAGGCAAATGGGATCTCAAAAATTTGAAAAAACTCCTGAAGGCAAAGGACCCTGTTATTAGGACAAAATACTAACCTACAGATTGGGAAAAGGTCTTTACCAACCCTACATCCAACAGAGGTCTAATATCTAAAATAAACAAAGAACTCATGAAATTAGACTCCAGAGAACCAAATAATCCTATGTTAAAATGGGGTACAGGGTTAAACAGAGAATTCTCAACTGAGGAAACTAGAATGGCTGAGAAGCACCAGAGAAATGTTCAACATCCTGTCATCAGGGAAATGCAAATCAAAACTACCCTGAGATTCCAACTCACACCAGTCAGAAAGACTAAGTTCAAAAACTAAAATGACAGCAGATGCTGGCAAGGATGTGGAGAAAGAGGAACACTCCCCCATTGTTGGAATGCAAGCTGGTTCAACCACTCTGGAAATCAGTCTGGTGGTTCCTCAGAAAACTGGACATAGTACTACCAGAACAAATAACCTGGGCATATACCCAAAAGATGCTCCAAAATATAACAAGGACACATGCTCCACTATGTTCATAGCTTCTGGCTATTATAAATAAGAGGAATGGATGCAGAGAATGTAGTACATTTACACAATGGAGTACTACTTGGCTATTAAAAACCAATGGCTTCAGCCCAGGCAGTAGTGACACATGCCTTTGATTCCAGCACTTGGGAGGCAGAAGCAGGCAGATTTCAGCTCTGGCTTACATGCCTACTGCCATCAGCAAGGGCATATACCATGTTCTATCAGTGTCCAGTCACTTTCGTTGTGTATCATCATTGCACAAATTATGCCAGGAGCCATTAGCTCTGGCTTGACTGCCTACTGCCACCAGCAGAGACTGATACTAGGTGCCATCAGGGCCTAGCTGCTTTTGCTGGGTGTCATCAGTACCCAGCTTATGCCAAGAGCCATTAGCTCTGACTTGTGTACATCTCTGTACACAACCAGGATGAAATAAGGTGAATCTAAGGATTAAACATGTACTTTAAAAAAAGAAAATTAAGATTACCCCTTGTTCCAAGAGCCTGGGAAAAACAGCTCAAGGAGCAATAATAATTATAAATCTTGGGTAAAAATTAACCTCAGGAGAGATATCTAATTTATCTCAACAACAAAATATCATAACCATAAATGGCTTACTCCTGTAGATTTAAACATAAGTTACTCCACACAAGATGCCAAAAAATGTAATAAAATATCACAGGAAACCAGAGGATTTAATGAAGCTATGCAGGAAAACTTATTACAATGTTCCCTGATGGTTATGAAAATCAATGTAGAAAATATGAATCCTTTATGGGAACTGCTGACATTTAAGTTGCTTATGACTCCTCATGATTGGTTTAAAACAGCCAGAGTCTGCCTAGCTAAAGATGATTTTTTTTACTCTGGATGTATATATGTGAGAATTTGGATAAAAGAAAAGCACTATCTAAGATGGATGAAAACGAAGGGAATGAAAGAATTAGCATAAGAATTGTTTATGGGTATTAGGGAATGGTTTGACAAAAACAACTCAACAAAAAATGACAAAGGGAAATCTAGTAAAAAAAAAAATCAGCTGCATCTCTAGAAGCATGGAGATGCTTGCCTAATAGAGCTACAAATACCAAAAGACTTACTAGTATAATACAGAAACCAGAAAAGGCATTTTAAAGAATCTATTGCTCAGTTGACAGAAGATATAGAAAAAAAAATGGCTTTTAGCTCTGAAGCAAAAGCTATTGTTTTAGAACAGATGACCTTTAAGAATGCTATGCCTGATTGTCAGTCTCTTCCAAAGATAATTTAAAAATCTGAAAATATTTCTGATTTTAATTAAAGCAATGTTGAAGTTGCTACTTCATATCATCAAGGTGTATCAATTACAAGAACCTCACAAGGTCAGAGTATTGTTCAGAATCTTACTAATCTAGGAAAGAAAATACTAATAAAGCAGGCTTGGCTCACAAAAGTTATTCAAGTAACAAGCCTGGGCATAGAAACAAACAATGTTTCAATGATACAGGAGGTATCATAAATTTTAATACTCTTGGCCCCATTCAGAGCAGAAATCCAAATGGGCCTAGCAGGTCCTTATAGTCAGAAAGAGTACAAATGGTGAAAAGAGTACCAATCTGGCTTTCATAAAAATGGCACTCCCTTATCTGATGCTACTACAATCCCTAGTAATAAAGAAATCTTAGCAAACCAGGGAAACTTGTTGAGTGACATACCCCAGGCCCCTCAAACAATAGAGGTAATTCAAAAACCTCAGATAGTCAATCGATTTGTCAATGGAGGACTATCCAACAGCTGCAGTGAGCAACACCAGGCAGTGCAGGATTGAGCCTCTCATTAGCCTCCACAAAAATATTTACCCTCAAAGACATCAAAAGACTAAAGGAAAAGCTCTCTCTCTCTCTCTCTCTCTCTCTCTCTCTCTCTCTCTCTCTCTCTCTCT
>NW_018392030.1:0-2230 GCF_900095145.1 Mus pahari | reverse complement strand
TCGGTGCAGAATGCTAAAAGGCATACTCTCGGTGCAGGATGCTTCCAGACATGCTCTTGGTACAGCATGCACACAGAGATGCTGTCAGTGCAAGAAGCTCAGAGGGATGCTCTCGGTGCAGGATGCTCACAGACATGCTCTCTGTGCAGGATGCTCAGAGGGATGCTACAGACATGCTCACAGACAAGCTCTCAGTGGAGGATGAGCACAGACAAGCTCTCGGTTGAGGATGCTCACAGACATGCTCTTGGTGCAGGAAGCTCACAGACATACTCTCAGTGCAGGAAGCTCACAGACATGCTCTCAGTGCAGGATGCTAACAAATATCCTCTTGGTGCAGGATGCTTACAGGGATTCTCTCGGTGCAGGAAGCTCACAGAGATGCTCTTGGTGCAGGAAGCTCACAGGGATGCTCACAGACAAGCTCTGAGTGGAGGATGATCACAGACAAGCTATCGGTGGAAGATGCTCACAGACATACTCTTGTTGCAGGAAGCTCACAGACATGCTCTCGGTGCAGGATGCTCACAGACATGTTCTCTGTGCAGGATGCTCACAGGGATGCTCTCGGTGCAGCATCCTCACAGGCATGCTCACAGACATTCTCACAGACAAGCTCTCATTGGAGGATGATCACAGACAAGCTCTCGGTGGAGGATGCTCACAGACATGCTCTTGGTGCAGGAAGCTTACAGGGATATTCACAGAGATGCTAACTGAATGCTCTACATTAAGAATGCTAAGACACATAATCTCCGTGCAGGATGCTCACAGAGATGCTGTAGGTCGAAATTGTCGCAGGGATGCTAACAGAGATGCTCACAGACATGCTCTCAGTACAAGATGCTCACAGACAGGAGCAGGAAGCTCACAAATATGAACTCTGTGCAGGATGCTGACAGGGATGCTCTGAGTCCAGGCTGCTCACAGACATGCTCACAAACATTCTCTCGGTGGAGGATGCTCACAAACATGCTCTTGGTGCAGGAAGCTCACAGACATGCTCTCGGTGCAGGATGCTTACAGGGATTCTCTCAGTGCAGGAAGTTCACAGAGATGCTCTCGGTGCAGGAAGCTCACAGGGATATTCACAGAGATGCTAACAGAATGCTCTACGTGCAGAAGGCTAAGAGACATAGTCTCCGTGCAGGATGCTCACAGAGATGCTGTAGGTCGAAATTCTCACAGGGATGCTAACAGAGATGCTCACTGACATGCTCCCGGTACAAGATGCTCACGGAAATGCTCTCAGTGCAGGATTCTCACCACCATGCTCTCGTTGTAGGATACTAACAGACATGCTGTCTGTGCAGGATGTGCAAAGAGATGCTCACAGACATGCTCTCGGTGCAGGATACTTACAGACATGCTCTTGGTACAGCATGCACACAGAGATGCTGTCAGTGCAAGAAACTCAGAGGGATGCTCTCGCTGAAGTATGCTCACAGGGATGCTACAGACATGCTCACAGACAAGCTCTCAGTGGAAGATGATCACAGACAAGCTCTCGGTGGAGGATGCTCACAGACATGCTCTTGGTTCCGGAAGCTCACAGACATGCTCTCGGTGCAGGAAGCTCACAGACGTGCTCTCAGTGCAGGATGCTAACAAATATCCTCTCGGTGTAGGATGCTTACATTGATTCTCTCGGTCCAGGAAGCTCACAGAGATGCTCTTGGTGCAGGAAGCTCACAGGGATATTCACAGAGATGCTAACAGAATGCTCTACGTGCAGAATGCTAAAAGACATAGTCTCGGTGCAGGATGCTCACAGAGATGCTGTAGGTCGAAATTCTCACAGGGATGCTAACAGAGATGCTCACTGACATGCTCTCGGTACAAGATGCTCATGGAAATCCTCTCAGTGCAGGATTCTCACAACCATGCTCTAGTTGTAGGATACTAACAGACATGCTGTCTGTGCAGGATGTTCAAAGAGATGCTCACAGACATGCTCACAGACATGCTCTCGGTGCAGAATGCTAAAAGGCATACTCTCGGTGCAGGATGCTTACAGACATGCTCTTGGTACAGCATGCACACAGAGATGCTGTCAGTGCAAGAAGCTCAGAGGGATGCTCTTGGTGCAGGATGCTCACAGACATGTTCTCCGTGCAGGATGCTCAGAGGGATGCTACAGACATGCTCACAGAGAATCTCTCAGTGGAGGATGATCACAGACAAGCTCTCGGTGGAGGATGCTCACAGACATGCTCTTGGTGCAGGAAGC
>NW_018392029.1:0-2275 GCF_900095145.1 Mus pahari | reverse complement strand
ACTATCTGTAAGTTCTGTGACTCTAGAGAACCCTGACTAATACAAAGACTGTCCTTAAATAAAGCTCAAATACTGTATTATTTGTGGATATTTTGAATAACTTTCATGTGTGTGTATGTGTGTTACACATCATTTGTTTATATGTGTGAATACATGTATGTATGTGAATAAAGGCAGAAGGTAAAGTGTTTTCTTCAGTCTCTACTATATTATTATTATCATCATCATCATTATTATTAGTTTTGTGTGCTTGACTTTTTTTCCTGTATGTACTACTGTGTATATGATTGGCATGAAGTACAAAAGAAGGGGCAAAATCCACTAGAACTCAAGTTACAGAAGGTGATGAGATGCCACTTAGGTTCTGGAAATCTAACCAGGTTTTCCAAGCATCAAGTGCTCTTAAGTGAAGAGCCATCTCATCAGCAGGTCCACCTCCTATTTTCCTTTTTGAGGTGGGTCTTTCACTGAGCCTGTGGTCCTGCCTTTATTGTGGCAGGATGGCTGGTGAGTTTGAAGATCCACATGTCTCCATCCCATTGCCCATACACACATGCTGTGATTCCTGGTTTATTACATGGTTCCTCTGAATCTAACTCAGATTTCTAAGTTTGCATAGCACATGCTTGTGGACAGTGCCTTGTCTTCAGACCCCAACTTTAAATTTAAAGATAACCTGCATTATTGTATGTATCTTCAGCCAACTTTCTTTTGTTACATGTCAATCATGTGACAAGGACTCCTTTAATCAGTTGTGTCTATCCAGGTGAGATATCTTTTATCTGGGGTCTCATTTCTTCTTTCAGACAGAGAATTCTGAAAATCTAAGCTATCCTGCTAGAGCTGAATTATACTCATGAGCATAAATTGTATGCACATTGACTGAAAAGCCCTGCCCAAGCCAGACAGGGAGCCCATCATAGTGTAAATGCCCCAGTGGGATTGATGGGTCTAGGACAGACTCTGAACTTTTGCTTTATTAACCATAGCCTCTGATTGGTCTTTACCCTGCTCTTCCTAATTATTGTTTTCAATAAGGCCTTGTTTTCCACAAGTCCCTTGTGTCTTATGCCTACATGTAAGAAAGCCTCCCACTGACTCGACTTGACCATTCAATTTAAAAAAACATAATGCAACATATCCCATCAGTGGTCAGTACATAAATGAATAAGTGAATCTGAAACCCACACTCAAGAGCTCTCATAGCCAAAGTGTGCATTAAAGTCTTAATCACAAACACCCAATGCATAAATGACAAATAGACACAAGCTAAAGGGAACCTTGGGTCACCTTCTTTGCCTCGCATTGGGATTCGATGGGCGAAGCAAATAGTTAAGGAGGCAAAGGGATGTAGAAGGCAGGCAAGATGGCTGTGTGTGGTGGTTACAGGAAATCACCCAGGATATCAGAGACAGGAACAGATAGCCATAAAGATAGCCAGAAGCATAAGACAGCCCTGCTTGAGCCACTGATTGACTTCTACAAAGGTTTTAGAATTCAGAGCAAAAGAAAACACACTGTGAGCTCATACATCTCTTAGGCAGCAGGGGTTGTATTTAAGCAAGGAACTTTAATTTGGTTTAAGTTTTGTCTATATTCATGGAGGAGCAAATTCTGGTGTTTTCTTTGGTTCACAGGATCTCTGTCTTCTTCTCTACAATCTCTGGCAGCATTTGATGCCAGGTGAACAAATGCCAATCTGATGAGTAAGGATACTGCATCTATTACGGCATGAGCCTCCATGCATATAGCAAGTTCGTCGATTGTTGGCTTTTTGGCTAAAAGCTGAAATATGAGTAAGAAAAACCACACATTAGAATTGAAAGTGCCAGGTCAGGAATACATACGAATGTGTTCTTATGATAAGTTGATGCCAGCAAGCTCTTCCCACAAACAGGGATATCTGCTTTAGCAGGGCTGAATCCAATTCTTGATAGAGACAGGCACTGTTGCAGTGTAGAGGGGTTCCTGGTTTTCCTAGGAACCAGATATTAAAGGGTCTGCTCCACCCATGACTGATTGGCATTTTCAGGGCCAGCAGGCAGATGATCAGGAAAGATTCTGTGTGACTCCCTAGCTGCCTCACATCAGCCCTGCATTTGCTTTTCCACACATATGTCCCTTGTTCTAGTATCTGAAACAGACACTGAGTGTGACTGTGTACATGAATGTGAATGTGTGCACACACATATAGAGGCCAGAGGTTGACCTAAGATGTATTCATCAATTCCTCTCCAGCTCATTACTTGTTTTAGCCCCCTCTCTTGAGGTGTCT
>NW_018392028.1:0-2265 GCF_900095145.1 Mus pahari | reverse complement strand
TTATGATTACTTTATATGATAAATAACAAAATAATTAATTCTTCCTGACAGTAAGAGAAACAGACTGAGAATACTACCTAGCTTTGCACACATTTTGNTAATCTATAACAAGTTGCTTATTTATAAGTGTACATGGGTTATTGGGAATCATAGTACAAATCATTTATGCTTATCCCTGACTAGTTTACAAATAAATGAGACACAGAATATGTTTATTTTCTTTGACCTTGACAATTACTGGGAGCCATCCACAATCTATTCTCCTAACTGCAGGCCATGCTACCTTCTCAGTGTTGTACCCCAGATACTTGCTGTTTTTCCTGGCCATGTACTCATGGTTCCTCCCCCCTTATGACTTTTTCCTTCTCCTTCTCCTTCTTCTTCTTTCTTCTCTTTCTACAACCACATCACTCCTAACACACTTACCTCTAATCCCTCCAGTAATTGGCTACAGACAGTTTTATTTAACCAATATTTTTTAATCAAGAAACAGTGTTCTTTGCACAACAAAAGCTTGTAACCACATATGACTAGAACTTAAGTTGTAGAATTTAGCATTACAATACATAGCAGTAGACCAAATATCAACAGAGAAAAAATTTTTTTTTTACCTGTACTCCCTAAACTTTTTTATGTGAAGGTATTAGCAAGCATACTCTTCATTCAGTAGAAGAAAAGTAGAATATAATTATGTTATAATTTTATATTGCTTGAAAGATTTTTGTTGCAATATATAAGCTATGGAAGAGTTAAATGTGTCAGACCTTATTCTATCCACCAAGTGTGTGTATATTTGTATGTATGTGTATATGTGCATATGTGTATATGAGTATATGTACATATGTGCACGTGTGCATAGGATTATATATGCACATGTGTACACACATACATGTGTATATGTGTGTATATATAACCGTGCATCCATATAACTATATGTTTACATGTGTACATATATGTATATATATTGTATATGTGCATATGTGTATATGTGTTTACATGTATGTTTACCTGTCACATGTGTGCATATGTACTCATGTACCTGTGTACATGTATACATGTGTATACATGTATACGTGTATATGTATATGTGTGTTTATGTATATGTGTATATATGCATTTGTGTATACAAGTATATATATAAAATGCTTGGCATCTGCTTGTTGGATGTAGAGAGCTGTGAGTAATCGCCATTACAGGATGGCGTTGGCCTTTATTGTTCATAACTATAATTAATTAATGTGTGCAAGTGCAAGAGTAAATTCGTGCCAAGTCACAACCCATCCCGGGGTGTACTTTTGAAATTATGAGCAAACAGCCAACCAGGTGCAGACACGCCACACTAGAACATATATAAGCTGCACCATTTCTGGGGCTCGGGGTCTTCCTCACTATGAAGCAATAAAGCTTTGCCACAGAAGAATCCGGTTGTCCGAGTGTGTTCTTGCAGGCCAGATACAGCTCGGGACAAGTTTGTGCTGAAACCTGCTCCCCATGAATGCCACTCGCTGCGAGCCACGTGCATGCCGCTCACCGCTCCTCCGGGGAGCCCAGGAATGGGCGCGTCGGGGGCAGGACACAGGGTCATGCCCCCCAGCCCGTGTGCACGAGTCACATGGCCGCCCGCCACTCTCTTTGTGGGGAAGTGTCGTTTATCTCAGCTGCCGCCAGGCTCTGGCTAGTTCCACCGCTCCTTAGGGGAGCCTGGGCGGCTCAGGCACACGCAGCTCCAGGCCGGGCCTAGCGGCAGGAGGAAGGGACACAGCAGCAGCGCTGGGCCGAGTCAGGCTGGGCGGGCCACCGGTGCCACAGACGCGCCGGGCCGGACACAGCGAGGCTCCCTCCGCACGGGCGGGCAGTGACGTTGTGGGAGCAGGGGCTTGGCAGCCACGCTTGGTCCTGTGCACAGCAGCAGCCTTGGCCAGAGCCTGGCATGCCGCCTGCTCTTCCTGCTTGCGCTCTGCCTTGGCTCTGTTTATCTCAGCCGCCCTTAAGGCATGGAAAGCACTCTCTAGGATAGGAGAGGCAAGCGGGCATTTAACAAAGATCAACTACATACCTTAAATAATTTTCAAAAATTGCTGGGAGGTATTAATTGGCTAAGACCATTTTTAAAAATCCCATCGGCAGAACTAAAACCCCTATTCGATGTATTAGAAGGGGACGCTAATATCTCCTCCCACAGAGCACTCACCCCAGCTGCACATCAAGCTTTACAAACTGTAGAAAAGGCCTTACAAGATGCTCAATTACGACGTATTGACGAGT
>NW_018392027.1:0-2278 GCF_900095145.1 Mus pahari | reverse complement strand
GTGGGTAGGGGAACAGAGGTGGGGGGAGGGGTATGGGAATCTTTCGGGATAGCATTTGAAATGTAAATAAAGAAAATAATAATAATAAAAAAAAATAAACCATTTTATAGTGAAAAAAAATAATTCAATAAGAAATTTTTTTAAAAAAGGAAAAGAAAAAAGAATGTTCATGTGGCCAGTGTTGTTACACAGGTTTTAATCTCAGAGCCCTGGCAGCAGATGCTCCTGGATATCTAAGTTTCAGGAGTATGCTTGTCTATACAGTAGCAACAGGTAAGCCAAGGCTACACAACATGACCCAGTTTTTTTTTAAGTACAGGTGTCAAATATGCCATTGTATGGAGCATGTGATGTATATACATATTTGTGATCAGAAAACTAAGAAAAGTGTCCAGGTTCTCTGATGCTGGAAGCAAAATAAAAGCTTTCTACTGAGTAGGACGATTGATGTAGAGAGATTTCTGTTTTTCTCTATATGGGGTGGTGTGTATAAAATATAAAAATCAATTGAGCTGTAGCCTTTTAAGATTTATATACTTTATGTACATAAATACTGACACAAGTTTTTCAAAAGTGAACAGTCTTAGGCTTCCTGTCCTTCCAGAAGAGTTTGTTGCCCTCTGCTTAGGAACAGCAGTACTACTAGTCACACACCTTGACTCTGATACAATTCCTTTCTCACAGGAGAAGCTACAGGCAGCTCTGCAGAAGCTGATGGAAAATGAGAAAAGATGTGATGAATGGCAGGATGACCTTCAGCAGCAGAGAGCTGACTGGGAGGCAAGTGGGGACCCTTCCTAAGGGTGTCAGCCTGATACCCAAGAGGGACCTGGGCAATAAGCTCCTGGTGTATTTACTTCCTGGGAGTTGATGAGGCCAAGAGGCCTTGACTACACTTTCCTACTGGTTCCCCCAGAGCTGGAGATGCAGAGTCAGTGTATGTGACTGGAGCAGGGGTCTGTGAGGAGCTGGCACCATGCAGGATGCTTGGTCAAAATGGCTGCTGGGTCCTACTCCTGTGGTGGCTTCTGAAACTCCCATTGTCTCAGGGCCCAGCTTCCTTTAAGGGTTCAAAGGTGGAATGAGGACTATTGCAGGCAGGAAAAAAAATCTTAGACAACTGTTTAGAAACTTAGCCTCATCCAGTCATCCCACTTTGGTTCACATGGCCTTGGTAAAGGTGACTTAAGATCTTTGCTTGGAATGTCCTGAACAGACATTAAAAGGAAAAATCTGCTTCCCTAAGAATCCCTTCCCTTTCCCAAGCTCAATTCCCTATGAAAGCTTAGAGCAGTTTTTCTCTATCTTCTGGTCCCATTTGGACAGACCGAATTCCTCCCTCTTTTTTTACCCCTAAAGAACCAAATACAGAGTGATATAGAAGACATTCAGATAGAGTTTAATGGACTAAGAGACCTCCTAGACTCCAAGGAGAATGAGAAGCTGCAGGATCTGAAGAAAGAGAAGGAAGAGGTTGTGAAAAATCTGGAAGAGTCTGAAAATGAGCTAAGGGAGCAGAGGGAGTTGGTGACAGACCTCATCACATATATTCAGCATAAGTTGGAGCTCTCAATCATGGAAATCCAGCAGGTAAGACTGCAGGAGAACCCAGTGTCTGAGAGTCGGGAGACATGGAAGCCATTGTCCTGCCTCTCTGCTGCTGTATTCTTCCTGGTGATGACAGTGAGCTTTTCCTGTAGTGTTTCCTGAATCAGGTTGAGAAGCTGGGGGAATTATTACATGTATTAATGTCAAGAGGAAATGGTATTTTATTACTTTATCAGGTACAGTACCAAAGCTGAACCTTGGAGAGAAGAGCTGTTGGATGGGTAGATATTGTTGGGGTTAAGGAATCAAACAACATGAACACAGATCTCTAACAGGGATAGTTACCCAAGGTCTAATCAATGAGGGCCATAAACAGGACTGTGGAGCTCATTGAGAACATGAGTCTGAATCCTACAAGGCTTTTAAGCCTAAAATTAAAAAATATCTGTGACAAGTTATTCCACCAGTCAGGATTTAGGGTTAGGGGACAGCTTTACGAGTACGTCTTTTTTGTATATTTGGTCTGAGGTAGTGTCTCTTTTTTCCCTGAGATGAGTTTCCTGTAAGCAGCAAAATGGTGGGTCCTGTTTATGGAGCCAATCTGTTAGTCTATGCCTTTTTATTGGGGAATTGAGTCCATTGATATTATCAGACCACCATGGTCTAAGGCTGATCTTCAATAACAACATAAATAATATAAAGCCAACATTCACTTGGAAACTGACCAACA
>NW_018392026.1:42352-53747 GCF_900095145.1 Mus pahari | reverse complement strand
AACACTCTCTACCCTGGGTCTCTGAAACTGTTGTTTATAGCCCTTTTAATAAACATAGATAGGTAAATACATAGAATAATCCATTTTCAGGCTCCATGATATCACTCATAATTTTTAACACATGTAATGAAGACCTTTATTTGACATTTCCAATTTTGTCCCCCTTCCCAGTTTCTCCTGCACAAACTCCTCATCCTCTTACCCCCCTTCCTCTATGAGGATGCTTCCCCATCTGCCTGTCCACTAATCCTCAGCACCCTATCATTCCCTACCCTGTGTAATCAAACCTCCATAGNACCAAGGCGCTACCCTTCCAGGGTTGTGACACAAGACAATTCTCTGCAACATATCCAGCTGGAGCCATGGGTCTCCCGATGTGTACTCTTCAGTTAGTTTAGTCTTTGGGAATTTACCTTCCAAACATTCCATAATAATGAGCAAGCAACCTTAATATTTGAATTTCAAATCATAATCATCCTCCCTGATCATCATTTTTTTAATTTATAACTTGTACTAACAAGTTATAATGTATTTTACATTTTCTTTGTTTTCTTCCATTGTTTTTGCTCATTTAACATTGCAGTAGTGCATGTGAACTTTTCTAATAATATCTTTCTACCTATATATTCTTGTTTGCATTCTAGAATCAACACTGATGATTAGAGAATTTATTGATGATTGTATACCCATGAACCTCTTTCAGTGCATTTAGACTGAAAGAAACAGAGTATATATAGGCAACACATTTTTAGGGTAATGATATGCACTATTATGTGTTTTAATGACACAAACAAGTTTAGTGTTTTGCACTGGGTATTGCTGTACACTTAAAGATCAATGTTTTTACCAAATGTATAACTACTGTTTCTGTGATAAGCTTTCCTAGTGTGCTAAGTCTTATATCGACAAGAATGTAAATGGAGAAGTCTTTCCTAAGTATACAGAGTAAAGTTGTCTTTCAAGATTGAGTGATGGGCACCCACCCATCTCAAAACTTTTAACCCAGAATTTTTCCTGTCTAAAGAAAATACAAGAACAAATCGTGTAGCAGCAGATGTAGGGAAGACCATCTAGGGACTATCCTTGGGATCCATCTCATATGCAGCCACCAAACCCAGGTACTGTTGCTGATTCCAAGAAGTACTTGCTAACAGGAGCTAATATAGCTGCCCCTGAGAGGCTCTGCCAGAACCTGACATATACAAATGCAGAGTATTGCAGCCACACATCAGANTGAGTACATGGAGCAAATTGATNAGTTAGGGGAAAGACTGAAGAAGCTGAAGGGATTTGCAACTCCATGGGAAAAACAACAATATAAATCAACCATATACCCCAGAGATTCCAGGGACTAAACCACAAAACAAAGAGTATACAGGGAGAACATAANTGTTCCNGCTGTATATGTAGGAGAGTATGGCCTTCTCTCTTATCAGTGGGAAGAGAGGTCAATAGTCCTGTGAAGGATCAATTTCCCAGCATAGGAGGATACTAGAGGAGTTAAGCAAGAGTGGGTGGATGGGTGGTGGAGAGCCCTCATAGAAGCAGAGGGGAGGCAGGATGNCATATGGCCTTGTAAACTGGGGAAAAGGATATTTGAAATGTAAATAAATAAAATAACCAAGAAAAAAGACTGAAAATGAAATTTCCAAGTGTCCAGATTTAATATCCATGGTTTTGTGGTTAAAAATTATTCTTTTGAAAGTACCATATAATATTTTGGGTCNCATTATGGGAAATAGACACAAATGTATCATGTACTTTCCTGATATTTGCTAGTCCATCACCATTATTCTTTGCAAGTCTTGCTAGTGACTCATTTCCCAGTTCCATCAACTTACTTCTCACTTCATAACATTTTATGTAAATGTTCAATATCCAAATCAATATTTTCATTTATATTTTCTTACTACCACCTTCACATGATATACCCATTCCCAAAACCTACATGACTTTCCAGTTTTCAAATAATGCCTCTCCTAATTTTTAAGAGGAAAAATGTGCAAACACACACACATAAACACACACACACACACACACACACACACACACATACTGACAACACACTCTGTAACTTCCAGACTTAAAAATGTTGAATTTCCTAAGTCAGTTTTTAGTTAAATGAATATGTCCTGTTCTATTCTCAATGAATGTTAACAAAATCATACAATTCTTGTAGTTTGGAGAAAAGTTTCTTATGCATATGTGTTGCCTCCTCCAGCCTTGAAGCAGGCTGATTCAGACCTTGTTGCCACTAAGCACAGGACCACTTGGGGTGGAACATTCCAACTTGCAAAGCAGGTTCTATTATTCTACACCTGCCATTGCTTTCCTCCAAAATATCATTGCTACCTGCTGAGACCCTTGAGATTTTCCTCAGATAGCATCCTGCAGATCACCTTCAGGCTGGGGACACGCACCAAGAACAGAGTGGTGGGAGATGGACCTTCGCCCTCTTTATAAGCTCAGCCTCTTAATAAATTTGCAGGCTTTGAACAGACTCTGTTGTCTTAGCCTCCTTTCTTTTCACCCTCTAATCCCTTTCAGCCTCATCCCACCTTTCAGGAGTACCAGGTTCATGTGGCTGCAGGCAGCCACACTCACATATGAAAACCCTTCATGTCTGTCATCAAAATTGTAATATGACTACTAGTACAGTGGACCCAGAAATCTTATTTGTTTAATTTCATGCATTTTTTAATCATTTCTACATTATATTAAGTCTATTTATTTAAATATTTATAAGTTTGGTTTGTGAATTTTCTTCTATATATTTCTATTTAAGCATGGATATTCACTGAATTATACTGTTAACATTCTAAGAATGCAGTATAAATGAAAATAATGAATATTCATTTATTGAAATTAAAATAGCTAAATTATATGATATACTTCCTTTATTTACACTTTTTTGTAATGCATTAAGATTCATGGCATCATGCATATTATAAATAATAATAAAATGAAAAACATTGATAGAAAATTACCTATATAGTATGCTCACGCCCTTTTACTTCCAGAAAAATCCACCAGAGCTGTCAATAAACTGTAATATATTCTTACATGTATTGCCTGTCATACTGGAATCTTTTGTCAGACTTTGCCCAAAATATTCACATTCAATATAATATTTAGTCCCTGTTTACATACCCTTTCCAAAAGAGAGGTTAGATTCACATTCTGTCTGAACTTTGTTTTTATGTTTCATACTAAACGCACCCGTCATATTGATGCAATCCTCCATAACTTGAAAAATTTAAGGAAAAATTCAGTACAATATTAAATGATGACAAAATTATTAATGTTGGCTACATACTTATTGTAAACTATAATCATCATGTTAGGTAATTCACATATATCTCTAATGACTTCAGTCATTTTATTATGAAGTGTTATTGGATATTTTAAAATGCTTTTCTTCATCTAATCTATCCTTCTGCTGCTTACAAGTAATATACCTCAACATCAAAGTCATATAGGATTTCAGAATAAACAATTGGCAAAATTTGACACAAATGGACATAAGGTGCAAGTTGATGAAGCCATTCTGATAGGTAACAAAATAGACTTCAATCCAAAAAAGATTCTTATGTGGTACAGAAGAATATTACACGTTCATCAAATTGCTTTGATACATATTTTGTTTGCCACAAACACAAAAAAACCACTTTTGTAAAATAAATATGACTAAAGCTTAAATAACACATTGACATTGACACCTTGGTAGTGTGAGACTTCAATACTATATTGTAAACAATAGAATAAAGAAAAAAAATTAAAGTAAATGGGAAAAAACTCCATGTAACAGATCGTTTCAAACCAAATGACCTAGCAAATATCTAAAGAACATTACAAATAATCACAAAGAATAAAAGTTTTTCCTGTCATGCTTGGATTTTTCTCCCAAATTACCACATGCACAGTCATAAAATCAATCTGTGAATATACAGGAAATTTGAAAAACCATTTATGTTATCAGCCTAGCATGTATAACTACAGAGTATCAGCAATAATAGAATATACAGAAACCTTTCAAACTCAGGTAAGATGAACAATTGTTAGAGTATTGGAGCAAGACAAAAATAAACAAAGAAATTAAAGTCTTTCTATAACACATTGAAAATAATGTAAACCATACCCACACTTATGGGACAAAATAAAAGCTAGGCTAAGGATAAAATACATTAAACTAAGTGCCTACAGCAACTTGACAGTACATTTGAATGTTTTAGAAAAAAAAAAGAACTCAGAGAACATAAGAGGAGTAAATTATAAAACAGAATCAACATGGGAGGAAAATAAATAAGATAGAAAAAAAAATCAAAAATCAAGGTCTTTGTTCTTAAAGAAAAAATTGATAGTCAAAAACTTAACCATTCTAAATGAAAGATAGTGAGAGAAAATACAAATTAATAAAATCAGAGGTGAAGGGGGTCATCACAAGAAACACCATATAACCCTAAGAATCATAAGTGCATTCATTAAAATTCTTTGCTCAATTAAATTGGGAAATCCAAGAGAAATATTTAGTATTCTTAATAGATATCAATTAGAAAATTTTTGTCAAGTACAAACCATCATTTCAAATAAAACTAAAATCCTGAAGGAAACATAAGGAATCATTAAATCTGATAATCTGACTTCAAGCTGTCCTACAGAGCTAAAGTAATAAAAATGCTTGGTATTGATATAGGAACAGAAAGGTTGATCAATGAATTAAAATTTAAGTCCCAGAAATAAAACTGCACACTTACAGACACTTAAGTTTTACAAAGAAGCCAAAATAATTCCAAGAAGAAAGCAGTGTATCTTCACAAACTGCTGCTAATCTAACTGCATGTCTGCATGTGGAAGAATGCAAATAGAACCATATTTCTCACCCTGCAGAAAACCCAAGTCAAAGTGCATCAAACTCCTCAACTTTACATTTAAAATCCCTCGGGCCTCATGCCCCTAGAGGATTACAGAAACATGTCACTGGGACTCTGCTGATGGAGATGAATTACGTCTTGGAAACACTTGCTCATATCACTAAGCCACAAAAATACATTAACTGAGCAGTGAGCATTTCAGAGGGAAAAGTTAGAATTGTAGTAGTAGTATCCCTTCACTCTAGTGGTATCAGGAGATGAGCAAGTCTTGGGAAGGGGATCAGAATAAGCTTATAATGTAGAGACAATAGACTNATGGACAAGTATGAGGTTTCAACTACTCTGCCCTCCTGCAGTCTAGGTTTCCAAACATTTATGAACAATTGTTCTATAGATGCCTTGAAAATGCAGTTGTGGGACTGAATATTCTCTCAGTCAACAAAGGTTTGCTGTATTATCAAAAGTCCTGAGTTGTGACATCTAGCATTATATGACATGCCATCATTGCATATTCCTAGAAATACCAGAACTGGAACACACTCTATAAACTAGTCTGGACTTGGGCACATAATCTGCCTCCTTGCATTCTTGCATTCTGAGTCCTGGTATTAATGATGCTACCACTTCAGACTGGAAACTGTTTTTTGTATGACTGGCTTTAATTGCTTAATACAATTCTCTCTTGGTATTTTTTTTTTCTTCATGGAATGTAACTTTGTCCTAGATAGTAACTGTAAACAAAATTCTAGAATACATGTAAGTATCATTTATTTGATATGTATCTTGTTTTGATTTAGGTTACAAGTGAACAAAAATATTTAGGAATATTTTTTGCTTGTGGAGGAAATAAAAGCTTTGTTGTAAACCTAGGCAAATCTCCAGAACTAGGGAATTCCTGAATCTTAGAAGAGAATCTGCTACTGCTAACCCAATATTATTACTTCACTAAGACAATATTATTCCTCACTACATTTTAAATATTTATTCTTATACTCACAATATCTTAATCTCTTATACCTTATCACCGTCTTACCTTAATATCTTATTTCTCACACCTCTTAAGAAAAAACATGGATTGAAACATATTAAAGCATGCATTGATACAGTTATTAAGGACAAAAATGAACAAAATTCAGATACTAAGAAATCATATAGTGCCTATACCTATGTGAGTCTTCTACAAAAAAACTTCATGTTGTGCCCTCTTGACCAGCAAGGAAGACACAACCACCAGTTCTTCTAACAGCAGTTTATTCAGTAAGCTTCCTTCTTCATCTCATTCTTCACCTCCCTCTTCATCTTCCCTTCATCTCCCCCGAGCCCAGAGAAACAAACCCTTTTATATTCTCATATCCACTCCAATCATGGCAGGCCATGTCACCATATCATCACCAAATAAGGACCTGTTTACCACAAACTCCATAGCCAATAGGAGCCATCTTTTAGGTGCGACTTCCGGTAGCCCAGGTAAGCATTCCTAAGAGGAAAACTCATAACCTTGAGTGCTCCCCAAAAGAAACTAGGAAAGGCATATGCTAGCAGCCTGACAGCACACCTAGAAGCCCTAGAACTAAAGGAAGCAAGTTCACCCAAGAGAAGTAGACCACAGGAAATAATCAAACTAAGGGCTGAAATCAACCAAGTGGAAAGAAAGAAAACTATTCAAAGAATAAACCAAACCAGGAACTGGTTCTTTGAATATAATCAACAATAGATAAACCCTTATCCAGACTGATTGGAGGGCACAGGGACAGTATTCTAATTAACAAAATCAGAAATGAAAAAGAAGATATAACAACGGATCCTGAGGAAATCCAATTTTTTTTTATCTGTTAAGGCTTGTTTTGTGACCAATTATATGATCAGTTTTGGAGGAGGTAACATGAGGTGCTCAGAAGAAGGTATATTTTTTTGTTTTAAGTTAAAATGTTCTGAAGAAATCTGGTACATTCATTTGTAGCATAACTTCTGTTAGTGTCCATGTGTCTCTCTTTAGTTTCTGTTTCCAGGATCTGTCCATTGGTGAGAGAGAGGTGTTGAAGTCTCTCACTATTATTGTGTGAGGTACAAAGTGTGCTTTGAGAATTACTAAAGTTCCTTTAATGAATGTGGCTGTGCTTGCATGTGGAGCATAGATATTCAGAATAGAGAGTTCCTCTTGGTAGATTTTTCCTTTGATGGGTATGAAGTGCCACTCCTTGTCTTTTTTGATAACTTTGGGTTGGAAGTCAATTTTATTTGATATTAGAATGGCTACTCTTCGGACTGTATGCTTGGAAAATTGTTTTCGAGCCTTTTAAACTGAGATAGTGTCTGTCTTTTTCCCTGAGTTGGGTTTCCTGTAAGAAGCAAAATGCTGGGTCCTGTTTGTGTAGCCAGTCTATTGGTCTATGTCTTTTTATTGGGGAATTGAGTCCAACCATGTTAAGAGAAATCAAAGAAAAGTAATTGTTGCTTCCTGTCATTTTTTGTTGTTAAAGTTAGAATTCTTTTCTTGTGGCTGTTTTCTTTTAGGCTTGTTGAATGATTACTTTCTTGCTTTTTACAGGTTGTAGTTTACATCTTTGTGTTGGAGTTTTCCCTATATTATCCTTTCAGGTCTGGATTCATGAAAAGATATTGTGTTAATTTTGTTTTGTCATGGAATACTTTGGTGTCTCCATCTATGGTAATTGAGAGTTTTTCTGGGTATACTAACCTGGGCTGGCATTTGTGTTCTCTAAGTGTCTGTATAACATCTTTCCAGGATCTTCTGTCTTTCATAGTCTCTGGAGAGAAGTCTGAAGTAATTCTAATAGGCCTGCCTTTATATGTTACTTGACCTTTTTCCCTTACTGTTTTTAATATTCTGTCTTTATTTAGTGCATTTGTTTTTCTAATTATTATGTGTCAGGAGGAATTTATTTTCTGGTCCAGTCTATTTGAAGTTCTTTAGGCTTCTTGAATGTTCATGGATATTTCTTTCTTTAGGTATGAGAAGTTTTCTTCTATAATTTTGTTGAAGATAAATTCTGGCCTTTTAATTTGACAATCTTCATTCTTACGTACTCCTATTGTCCATAAGTTTGGTCTTCTCATTGTGTCCTGGATTTCCTGGATGTTTTGAGTTAGGATCTTATTGCATTTTGCATTTTCTTTGATTGTTGTGTCCATGTTCCCTATGGAATCTTCTGCACCTTAGATTCTCTCTTCCATCTCTTGTATTTTGTTGCTGCTGCTGGCATCTATGGTTCCTGATTTCTTTCCTAGGTTTCTATCTCCAGAGTTGTCTCACTTTGGGTTTTCTTCATTGTTTCTATTTTCATTTTTAGATCTTGAATGGTTTATTTTCTTTTCCATCATCTTTTTGGTAGTGTTTTCCTGTAATTCTTTAAGCGATTTTTGTGTTTCTTCTTTAAGGACTTCTACCTGTTTAGCATTGTTCTGCTGTAATTCCGTGAGTGATATTTGTGCTTCCTCTTTAAGGACTTCTACCTGTTTAGCAGTGTTCTCCTGTATTTCTTTAAGTGAATTATTGATTCACTTCTTAAAATCTTATACCACCTACATGAGACATGATTTTAAATCTGTGACTTTCTTTCCCGATGTGTTGGGGTATCCAGGACTCACTGTGGTGGGCCTACTGGGTTGTGATGATGCCCAGTGTTCTTGTTTTCTGTTAGTAAGATTCTTATGTTTGCCTTTTGCCTTCTGGAAATCTCTGATGTTAATCTTCAAGCTGTCTCTGGCTGGCGCTTGATCCTCCTATGAC
The DNA here is from genome assembly GCF_900095145.1 of Mus pahari. Lineage (NCBI taxonomy): Eukaryota > Metazoa > Chordata > Mammalia > Rodentia > Muridae > Mus > Mus pahari. Next base: position 45,125 of record NW_018392026.1, on the reverse strand, counting down.
TCTTTTAGCCTCTGTCAGCACTCCTGGGAGTCCATCTCTCACCTGAGTTCCAGTTGTCAAAGCACTCTCTGTAGGCAAGCTCTTCTCTTGCAGTGCAGCTGTCCAGAAGTCTGGAGCTCTGATCCACCTTCTGAGTCCTGGTGTCATAGCCCTCCCTTTAGCCCAAAGCTCATCTGACAAGGAAGGTGCCCAGGGGTCTGCATCTCAGCTCTGCCTCCTGTGATCCTGAGTTGATTCCAAGTTCCTGCAGTATGGAGAGTACTCTAAAGCCCCTGTTGCCTTCTGGCAGATTCAGAAGGAATTTCTTGGGGTGGCCCTGACCAGAATGGATCTGATCCTCTGGATGCCCGGGTTTCCTTTGTCTGTGTTCCTGCTGGCACAAGACCCTCCACAGTTCTTTGGAGCTGATGATGTGTTCCACTCCCCTGCAATCCCTGAGGTAATCCCAAGTTACTGCAGCAAGCAGAGTATTCTGGCGCCCTCAGCAACCTTCTCTGGGTTCAAAAGGAAGATGGTGGCATTGACTCCCAGGAGAAAGCTTCATTTCATTATTATCAAATATTTTTACTAGGTTATGCTCATTGGCTCTCTACCAGAAGGTCTTGGCAAGAGGAGAGAACCCAGTCCAGTGGTCTCTCTCCAGGGTTGAGCAGGATGGTGGGGATCCTGGGCCAAAACAAACAGAACAGGACTGGGAAGTCAAAGCAGGAACTCATTTTATTATATCATTCTTTTGTTTATTTAGGGTTGAAGAAGGAGATAGAGATTTTTTTTTTCACTGAGGTGAGATAATATTGGGGAAGAGTGACTGAGTTTATGGGATGAGATGAAGTATGGATTGGTGTGAGATGATAAGGGGTGTGGGGTGATCTCACAGAGCCTATAAGAAACTGATAAATCAGCTTGGCAGTGGTGGCACATGCCTATAATCCCAGCACTTTGGAGGCAGAGGCAGGTGGATTTCTGGTTTCTGAGTTCGAGCCCAATCTGGTCTACAGAGGGATTTTCCAGGACAGCCAGTGCTACACAGAGAAACCATGTCAAAAAAAAAACAAAACAAAATAAAAACAAAACCAAAAACAAAACAAAATAAAAAACCCACAACAACAACAACAACAACAAAAACCCTGATACATCAGTAGCTAGGCAGGGACAGTCTCATTTAGGTTGGAAGGTCCTGCTGAGTCATTCTCAAGCCAATGATAGGTCTTGAAATCAAGCCAGGCTCAGGTTTCTCCTCAGAGCCCAAACCAAGTTCAAATAGGGACCAACAATACTAAGTGATCTAATGATCTCTATTGCTTTACCTGAGAGCAAGTTGTAATGTTTAGCATAATGGTATTCATAATGTAACTACTCATTACTGAAGATATCCAACACTTGAGTCAAAGAACATCAAGAAATCAAGATGGAAGCATCAACTATACTGCATATTTTTATTGTCTTAAATGTAATCATAGATATTACCCAATTGTGGTCCCTGAGTGGCATAACAACATTATGCCTGTTGCATCAGTGTCATGACCATCCTAGGAGTAAATAGTGGCTTCATAATTGGATTAATGGTTCTTTTCACAAGATAGTACCCATACCTGGAAGCATTATTAGGGAGAATATGTGACTGTAGAGTTTCATAACATCTGGAGAAGTATCATAGAGTAATATTCAGCTAAATGGACATATCGACAGTTTATCCCCTGAACTTTTATTTTTAAATTGAGAATTAGTCTACTACTCAATCATCATCACGTGATTTTCTCTTCAAAATCTATGCTGATTAACTTTGGGGTCCATCATCATTTAAAATGGAAAGAGTAAGGATTTTTGGCATGTTCACCTAAAATAAGATTATTTGTTTCACACCTTTCATTTCAAGATGCAGAAATTATTGTGTAAGTCAAGCCAGAAAGTATGTCAAACCTGAGCTGTAATATGACTCCACGTAAGCAGGATTTGTTAGGACAGAATAGGGTACGTCCCCTCATGAGTTCATTTTTTTTAACACTATACATAAATCCTTCCCCAAATCAACCAATAAAAATCAGAGTTGAAAAGGTCAGGATAGTCGACAACTATCTGAACATCTACTGACCAAGATAGCAACCCAGGCTTCAATTATGTCTCCACACTACTCATAAAATCTGGGGATAAAATCTGTACTGTAACAAAATTTAAAAAAAATAAAAAGAGAAATGCTATTAAACTTACAATTGGATTATTTGCAAAAAGTGATGATGAGCTTCCAGACTTTTATCTGTTTTTATTTATACAAAGGTATATAGGGAAGCAATTATTATATAAGATTTTTATGTACCTGGGCATTTGGGTTAACTGTGAAGAGAGTGTGCTGCCCATGTTAGTTTGTTTCTCTGATGGATTGTTTGATTTGGTAGATGGTATCTATATGCAACTCTGTCCTGGATTCCATATTGTATACAAAGTCATGGATTCAACTGCCTTAACAACATTTATTGGAAGTNACCAGGGGAGAAAACCACATGAAAGCAAAATGATTGATAGAATTGTAATAATAATAATTTGAGCATTTTAGTTCTGTCAGAGGAAATAAAGCAATNGGATGATTACATGATTTTATGGACAATGAATGCAAAGTTGGAAGATACAATACTTCTCAAGATGACTATGGCAACCAGTGAGAGTGATTCAAAANCTAGAAACATACACTATAAACCAATATTTGGTGTGTATGTACCAAATTTACATTTGATAGAATCCTGAAACAGTTGTTCAGAAATATCATTTTCCCTTATCT
>NW_018392026.1:34852-39647 GCF_900095145.1 Mus pahari | reverse complement strand
AAAGTGGTAACCCAGATCGTTTGTGTTAAGCAATACTACCCCATTCTTAAGTTGTAAACTCTAACATGGTTACAATATGAACTGTGATTTTAATTGAACTGAATTTTCATATCATTTCAGAAAATGTTGATGTGCTTCACTTGTTTCCAGGATTCTTTTTTTTTCTTTGGTTTTTCAAGACAGGGTTTTTCTGTATAGCCCTGGCTGTCCTGGCACTCACTCTGTAGACGAGGTTGATCTCAAACTCAGAAACCCACCTGCCTCTGCCTCCCAAGTGCTGGGATTAAAGGCATGTGCCATCACGCCTGGCTTCCTGGATAGATTTTATATCTGGCTTTGAACATAGCCCTCTAAATATTACATACTTAGCATTTTCTTATAAATTTGCCAATACTTTTGTCATCTAAAATAATCTTATTGATAACATCTGTTTTGTACTTAGCAATCTCATGACCTAGTCCAGTAGATTAATATAATATTATATTTGGTTCTTCATGGGTTCCTATACATACATAAAGTATATAATCATATTTAGGTCAGATATATTCATGAAAACGACTAAATTAATACACTCAAAAATTGTGACTATAATCTAATGTACATGTAGTTTTACAATATATGGATTATTTGGAAAATCTTGTCCAGAATACCTTCAAGTTGCAGTTAAATTTTATGAACTATTTCTTTGTGAAATGTAATCTACCATGAATTTGCAATGAGTTAAGTGAGCATCAAGGCAAAAGGTACTTTTGTTTGTTTTTGCAAGATTTTGATAATGATTTTTATATCTTTAACTAGTAAATTAGAAAGTTATATATTTTATATTTGCAGTTACCTTATAATTGACTTCATATTCCCAGTGTGGTAATAAAGGAATACACATTTGCAGGATGTATTAGAGCCATATATACTTACTTGTCTCATTTGAAATTTCATTTTCAAGGCAAGGGTTTCAAACAAAAGAGCAGGCTGCCATTACCTCCTTCCAGAATCTTCTGAATACAGGACTGCAATCTGCACTGCATACAGAGTATGGCATCTGAGAAAAAATTAGGCACATGCCGATAATGAGTTTTACACATTTCTTTTAAGTTTTATAATAGTGTAGGACCCCTGAAATTGGGGAGATCCTTGCTCTAGTCTGGGGATGATGCAGACCCCCATGAACTCACAAGAGATGCTCTTTGACACAAATCACATGAGGCTTTATTTGGGGTGCCAGAGCTCTGGGGACTACTTGTATCCCACACACGGGGTAGAGTTGACCCCGAAAGAGAAAGGGACCCTTCTTTTTATAGACCCTCAAGGGGGAAGAAGGGAGGAGGGAATAGGGGATTTCCAAATCACATGGCATTGGGCCATCAATCTGACCAGTTTTAGTTTCCTGATTTCAGATGCTTTACAAAGAATGGGTATAGGAGGTGTGAGGGGTTGGAGTCTTGTGCAAGAGTAGGTTTCCAGGGAAGTTTTTCACTTGCAGTCTAGAAACCAAAGCCCACAAATTCTTGGCAAAAAGCTATAACAATCGGCACATACATGAGTTCACACAACAATCAGGGCCTGCACAAACACAAGTTCAAAAAGTATTCAAACTATACAAATATTTCTAAGCTACTGGGGCGTAATAAACTTTTGCCCTTCACCAGCAATAGAATCTATTTCAGCAATCTAGGGTTTTAATGATTTCTTTTATCTTGTCAAAGCCTTACATAAGCACATTAAGATTTCAATAAGCTCATTTTATTCACGCCATATGGTAAATCACCCATTCCTCCTCAATTTGCTTATCATCAAAGTTTAATTAAATCAATATGGAAAGAAGTTAATATTTGAAGAAAATTGAAACAGGAAAAATATGTCCTTAAGCCACAGATAACAAACATGACCTTGAATAAATTGCCATTGCAAACATGAGAAACTGTACATGAAAAAGAGTGGAGGATATACACAGTGGTTTAATATGTTTGGAAATGCTAAACTGATGTGACCTTGAATATGGAGTGTTTCATATGACTTCAAAATGCTCTCCAGTAGCTGGAAGTACTGGAAAAAATGGATAAAAATTAGATTGTTTAAAGTTAATTGAATATTTGAAGATATATGTATTTCAATATTTAAATAGTTAAATATTCCTATATTTCTGATGATGTTGAAACAGGGTCTTAGCATGAAGTAGCTGTGTATTAATACTCCCAATCAACATCAGAGTACATTTTCTCCTTTTCCCCCCATCATTTTCTTTAAAATTATGTTAACTCTTTGTAATATTTTAAAGACTATTTTGAGCTAGAGTAAGGAAAATGGACATACTGTTGTACTTCATGTTAATTTATTTTAAGATAGTGTATCCATATCACACATGGCTTGTTTGGACTCACAATGTATCCTGACAAGAAACAGTCAGAGATTTTTCAGATCTCTGTCTCTAAAGTTCTTAGATGAAAACATGAACCAGAAAAACTGCCTGACATTATTTCTGAATTTCATGAATAATAGCTTTTTCTGTATATATTATAGTACTGTCAATAGGTTTGTGAAAAAAAATGTTCTAATATCATTCTGTGTTCCTTCTGTTCAATCACTTGTTTTGTTTCTTTATCTCTGAATGAATGTTGGACTTGGTCAAGAGCCATTTCTGAATGTTTTTGAAAATAAGGCAATTCTATACAGTGTGGCATATACATAAAGGATCTGAATATATTGAACAATGCTTACATACCTGGTATAAATTTTCCCAGAAGGAAGAGAAGAGGGAGAGGGGAAAATAAGGGAAGAATCAGGTATAGGAAAAAAGGAGGAGCTATACAGAGCGTCAGAAAATTGAACAGAGTTGTGTAGCCGTTGGGGATGTGGAACTGTGCATAGCAAAGAGAAAGTCTCAGATGCCAGGAAAGCAAGAGACTCCCAGGGTTCCACAGGGATGACATTAGCCGAAATATCCCAGAATTGAGAGGGAGAACTTGTTGACACCACATTCAGAGATTAGGCATGGTGCCCCCAGTTAAGGGATAGTGCTACCCAACCATCTCCAAAATTTTAACCAATATTGCTCCTGTCTAAAGGAAATACAGGGACATTGAGTGCAGCATATACTGAAGAAAAGTTCACAGAGACTTCTTCACCTGGAGATCCATCCCACATTGAGAGACCAAACCCATATATGGTTGTGGATACCAAGAAGTGCTTGCTGACTGGAGTCTGATACAGGTGTCTCCTGAGAGGCTCTGCCAGTTCTTAACTAATACAGATGTGGATGCTTGCAGGCAACCCTCAGAATGAGCCCACAAATCACAATTGACATGTTAGGCAAAGGACTGAAGTAGTTGAAGGGGCCTTATCTGGCATCAGTGACAGGGGAGGCCCTTTGTCCTGTGAAGGGTTGAGGCCCCAGTGTAGAGGAATGCTTGGGCAGTTAAACTGGAGTGGGTAGGTTGGTTGGGGATCACTTTCATGGAATCAGGGTAAGAGGGTATGGTAGTGTGGTTTTGCAGAGGGGAAACAGGGAAAGGGGATAACATTTGAAATGTAAATAAATAAAATATCCAAATTAAGATATTGAAAAGAAGTCACAAATAAAAAAAAAAAATCACAATAAAAATGGGAGTGTTTCTAATGGGTAGCTGTAAGCTTAGCATAGTAGGTTCAATATTTAACCCTAAAAAAGTAATAAACAATAGTAATATAAGGGCAGGTTTAGAAGTAAGGCTGCATAAGTATTACTTGTATTAAGCGAAAGGCATTAATTTTTTTAGAGCCAAATTATAATCAGTTTATAATTCTTAGAGACATGTTACCTTATACTATTATATTCAGACCACTACCATGCTTATTCAAAATCATTAACGTAATTTTACATCATGAATAAACAATAAAATACTAATTTTTACTTATTTAAACATGAATCTTATTGTGTTCATTGCTAACTATAAAGGTAGAATTTTGTAACAAAACCCAAGTTCACCTTTTATTAGATCACAATTCTAATAAAATATGACCTGGAAGAGGAAAAGTTTGATAGGGAAGTAAAATCCAAGCATAAAGCACCTGCTTAAGATGGCCTGATAAATACTGTGGAATGCTTCAGGTAGTGAAAGCTCAGATTAAGGGCGCTGAATGCCTGGAAAAAGAATGTACATCAAGATCTTTTCTCGGTATGCCCAGGCTCTGGTAGTAGCTGGGGAGAGGGCAGACTGCAGAAGTGACACAGCTTCTGGGACAGACCCTGTTTCTGGCTCCAGAATTCAGGGCACCATCACTGTCAGAGCAGAGGTGTCCACCTGAGAGAGCTCTCACAGCCTGAGCTAGTAAGGGAGCCATCTTTGCTCCAATTCGCTAACGCTCCAGCCTGCACTGGCAAGTGTGTGGACTACAGAAGCTACATCGCTTTGGGATAGACAGAAACAATCTAGCTTCTGGAACCAACCCTGTTTCAGGCTACAGGCATCTGGCACCTTCCCTGCCAGAGGAAAGGTGGCCACCTGGGATGGCTCTGTCTGACAGAGCAGGTGAAAGAGACATATTGTTTCCAGGGCCTCTCATAGTCTAGCCTGTGCAGGTGTGTCTGCAAACTGCAGAGGCAACACATCTTCTGAGACAGGCCCTGTTTTGGGCCTATATCTTCAGCAAGGAGGCAGACCTGAATGCCAGGCCTCTGTGCACCTTCAGTGCAAGAGGAGAGCTTGCCTGCTGAGAGTACTCTGACCAATGAGACTCAGGAGAGAGCTGGACTCCCAGGACTGCTGACAGAGGCTAATAGAATTACTGGAGGAACAAGTTCCAACCAGAGACAACTATA